>NC_072733.1:27948889-28077009 GCF_026930045.1 Uloborus diversus | reverse complement strand
CTCGGATCAAATAAGGATCCGAGTGGAATTATGGAAACTAAACCCAACATTTGTAAATAGTTGTAGATATGTGTTAGTAGTATTGTTTGTTGTGGTATATAATAGTAGTGTTGTGATTGTGAATAAAATGGAAAAAATGAAATTGGTTGAAGTTATTGGACTTGTAAGAAAACACGCAACAAGTCGTAACATAAGTGTTGCGACAAAATTATGGTGACCCGGACGTGATTATATGAGTAATTTTGGACATAAAAGGACAAAACTTAGAATTGGATTCCCACAAATTCGAGTTGGATACACGAATACGCTGAGATTGAGGTAGGCCCATTTTTTCCCAATTTAAATTGCTAATATTGTTTAAATTTATCATGGATCTTGCTAGATTAAAAGAGCTCCCGTAAAGGGCTAAGAATTTCCTTAACAAAACATTTGTCAAAAATAGAGACCACATTAGAAATAGAAATCACTTCGGATGATTATTCGAAGGAAAATAAGATTGATGAGCTTTTGAGCCTAAAATCTCAGCTCTTAGAAAAATTAAAAGCTGTAATTACTCCTGATGAAGAAATACAATCAAAAATTGAAATTGAGGGTATGCTAGCAGATATAGAGACGAGTGAAGAATATAAAGATAAAGTAAACGAAATGAAATCTAAAATTGAAAGGCACTTGGACATTTTATGTGATAGACCACGAGCGGGAGTGGGAATTCAGATGAATAGGAGGATTGAACAGGTAACTGTTGATGCGGAGGAAAATGTTCAAACGGCGGCTGCGGCACTTAATAATGTGTCGTTCAGAAGTGAAACCAGAAACGTAGTTAAACTTCCGAAATTAAATATCCGAACATTTTATGGAGATTGTAGTTATTTCCTAGATTTTTGGAATTCTTTGAAGTCGCGGTTCATAATAACGACGCATTGTCAAAGGTGGAAAAATTGACGTATCTTAAATCGTATTTGGGAGGTGTTGCGCGTAGTGCGGTATCAGGTTTTTCTCTGACAGATCAAAACTACGATGAATCAATAAACTTGTTAAAGGAACGGTTTGGGCGCTCAGACATAATAATGTCATCTCATATGCATAAGCTTTTGCTTGTAGATTCAGTTAAATCATGTGCTAATGTAATAGGGTTGCGAAAAATGTATGACGCAATAGAAGTGCAAATAAGATCACTAAAATCGTTAGGCGTTGCTACAGGAACGTACGGGAATTTATTATGTCCAGTAATTCTGAAGAAATTGCCAGAAGAATTAAATTTAAGTTACAATAGGAATCGCAAAACAAACGAATTATTTGACATTACGGATTTAGTGGAATTTATAAGAATGGAAGTAGAATGTAGGGAAACTGCGCTAATATTAGCTAATCCAAAAAATGCCAATATGAAGGAATATCCATCACAGAACAAAATTAACGACACAGGCTCTCCGAATAAGACATTTTATTCGAATTCGAAACGAAATGAATATTCTACCCATAAATCTACTGCTGAAGTTTTAGCTACTCATGTTAATGATAATCAGCCTTGGCCTCGGAAATTCGAACATGATACCAGGGGTAGTTTCAATCAGAGACGGAACTTTAATTCATCATCGTTTAATGGGTACTTGTGTAGTCAGAAATGTATATTCTGCCTTCAAAATCATATGAATCATGATTGCGCATTAGGTGTTAGTGAGAAGAAAAAGGCATTAATGACTAAGGGTCTATGTTTTATCTGTTTTCAAAATCACTTGAGAAGATTCTGCGATCGTAAATTTCTGAAGTGTAAGCACTGTAATTCCTTTTACCAGAACTCTCTCATCTGCGAGAAGCAGAATGGAATAATAGATAGATCACTCCAGTCAACGGGAGAAGTACCGCCGCATCAAGAGGGTAAAAACGAAATAAAAAAGACTAGCAATTCGATCTTGTTGCAGACCTTTTCGGCTCTGGTTAAAACAGAACCAGGAACTAATAGTCATTTATTACGATGTATGGCGGACTCGGGTGCTAATATGTCGCTTCATCTTGAGTGAAGTTACGAGGGCATTGGGTTTAAAGGCGGTAAATAAAGAATCGTTAAGCATTCACACATTTGGAAATGAAAACTCGAAAACGCGCATTTATGATATTGTGGAAGTAACTTTGAGAAACGCGAAGGATAATGATCGGAAAATAAAAATCAGAGCAGTAGTGATTGATTGCATTACATTAGCACATATTAAAATTCCTTCTCAATGGGCAAAGAACGCCGCTTTGACAAAAGGCATTGAGTTGGCGGATATTAGTAGTTATCCAAATGACAAAATTCATGTTTTGATCGGTTCGGATTACATCGCTGAAATTTTGGGGGAAAGGAACATAAGAATTAGTAGGAGGTTGATTGCGGTTGATAGCATTTTTGGATTTTTGCTTCAGGGAAAAGACGAGGAATCAAATCGTCAGATATCAATGGTGAATCATTTATTCGCGAAAAATGAGGAGTTGGATAGTGATAGAATTGAAAAATTGTGGTCAATGGAAGCAATTGGGATAAATATGGAAAAGGAGGCAAGTCTGTCGGATAAAGACGTTTTAGAATCATTTGAGCGAAACACGACTTATACAAACAAAAGATATGAAACTCGGCTGTTATGGAAAGGGAACTGTGCACGATTAAGCAGTAATTTTGAAAGTGCTAAACGTCGTTTGTTTAGTTTAGGAAACACATTAAGAAAAAATAAGGAACTGTGTTCCAGGTACAATGAAATTATTGAAGAACACATAAGGGACGGTATCGTTGAACGCGTAGAAAAGAACTTAGATCAAAGTACAAGCACAGGATATTTTCTTCCGCATCACGCAGTAGTACGCGAACAAAAGGATACTTCGAAGGTTAGGATAGTATTTGACGCTTCGTCTAAACGCAAGGGAGAATTATCGTTGAATGATTGTCTAGAAAGCGGGCCGGATTTAAATCCCGATTTGCTTAGTATTATATTAAGGTTTAGATTACACAAGATAGCATTTTGTGCGGACATTCAGCGCGCATTTTTAGAGATAGGAATAGCTGAGGAAGATAGGGAGTTCTTAAAGTTTTTATGGGTAAAGAAAAATGGTCCTATCCTCGATCTCAGCCCTAGTAATATCGAGGTTCTGAATTATGAAAGAGTAACCTTTGGCGTAAAGTGCAGTTCATTTTTGTTGGAAGGAATTTTGCGGCTGCACTTGCGTAAATATGAAGAAGAGTACCCACGCGCGTGTGAGATGCTCCGCAATCTTTACGTAGACGATCTCATCGACGGATCTTCAGACCCAGAGGATGCTTTGAAATTAAGTAAAGATATGATATTTATACTAAGCCAAGCTAGCATGAACTTACGAAGATGGGTTTCCAATTCGTTAATTCTCAATGAAGCGTGGAAAAACGACCACATAGACTTTCGAAATACTTCCGAAGTACGAGGAGTACCTCTTAAAATTCTGGGTCTAATATGGGACAACAAGAAGATAATTTGAAATTAGACATTCATCAATTTGAGAAATTTAAAGACACTAAACGGATAACAAAACGAGTCATTTTAGCAGCATGTGGTATGCTTTTTGATCCTATAGGCATGTTGAATCCGTTTACAGTACGAATAAAGCTGTTATTGCAAGCGATATGGGAAAGTGGTATATCATGGGATGAAAGCGTTCCTTTTGAAATAAAGTGTACGTTTATGGAATGGCTAAGTGAAATAGACGAAATAGAAAACATAAAAATTCCCAGGTTACATTTCACTGATTTTGAGTGGGGAGCATCAGAAGTTCATATATTTTCAGACGCAAGCCCAAAGTGCTATGGATGCGTGGCTTACTTTCGAATGAAACACGGGGATGGACATTTAACAAAATTTATGATAGCGAAATCTCGAGTAGCCCCATTAAAAGGGTTGACTCTCCCACGATTGGAATTAATGGGTGCATTAATTTCTTCAAGGTTGGGATCTTACTTGCAAGATACGTTCCACAAGCTAGAGAAACAGAAGATTTTCTATTGGACTGATTCGCAGATATGTCTCCATTGGATCAAGGGAAATGCTGATGAGTGGAAGCAGTTTGTTAGAAACCGTGTAAAGGAGATTCAAACGAAAACAAATCCATCGAATTGGTTTTTTTGCAACGGAAAAGATAATCCATCTGACAAACTTACGAGAGGAATCAGAGTTCAAGCCTTAGTCAATGATAAAGTGTGGTTCTATGGACCGGCTTGGCTCAGTGAGCTAGACATGTCATGTAACATGGAAAGTGCTAATGTTGACATTGATGTTCATTGTGCTGAAGAGAGGAAGCGAAGCGTTGTAACATTACAAACGAACATTGAATCCTCTCAACCTTTGCTGAATCTGGAAAATTACAGTGACTTAAATAAAGTATTAAGAATAACAAGTTACGTCATGAGATTCATCAAAAACTGTAGAGCTACTAACGAAATGAAAACGGGAAGTATTACGGCCAACAAAATGACGGACGCAGAAAGGTATTGGATTCGAACTGTTCAGCAAAGTGAATTTGAGAAAGAATATTCTCAGCTGAAGAATAAAGAACCGATTAGTCCTAGTTCCAAGCTATAGTTTTAATCCGATTTTGACGTCAGATGATTTAATCGCTGTCAGAGGTAGGCTTCAGAACTCGGACATTGATTTTCAGTCAAGACATCCCATAATTATTCCCAACAAAACCAAATTTACGGAACTTTTGATATTTAATGAGCACAAAAACTTGTTTCACTCTGGTGTTTCAGATACGCTCACACAGATAAGAGAGCGCTTCTGGATTTTACGTGGAAGGCAAGCTGTGAAATCAACCTTGAATAAATGCATGAAGTGTAAACGGTTTAAAGTCAAACCAGGTAACCAGGTAACAGCTCCATTGCCACTTAATCGAACAATTGCCTCAAATGCCTTCGAAATCGTGGGAATAGATTTCGCGGAACCACTGTATACAAAGGACCATGATAAAAATTACATTGCCTTATTCACGTGCACTGTTACGCGAGCAATACACCTAGAAGTAGTGTCTAGCTTAAGCACGGAACATTTTCTACTCGCATTCAGACGGTTCATATCCCGAAGAGGTGTGTGTAGAATTGTGAACTCGGACAATGCACTAACTTTCAAGAGTGCAGAAATAGAACTGAAAAAACTGTATTCGAACATTACTGATCCTATGGTGCAAAATTATTTTGGAAAAAAGAGAATCGCATGGTGGGGAGGATACTGGAGAGAATGGTTCGTAGTATCACTAAGATCACGTTGAGAAAAATTTTGGGGAAGAGCGTTGGTTTTATTCGAGGAATTGCAAACTATTTTAGCAGAAATCGAATCTATAATTAATTCGAGACCATTAACATATGTTTATAACGAACCTCATGAACCATTCCCTCTCACTCCTGCTAACTTCTTAACTGGAAGAAGATTGACTGCATTGCCAGATTGGTCCGGCAATGCAAAATTTGAATTAGTTAAAGGTAAAAAAGAGCTAATCAAAAGATTTCTATATAGAGAAAAAATACTAAATAACTTTTGGAAAAGATTTCAAAGGGAATATCTTCTTCAGTTAAGGGGTGCAAATGTTTGTAAACCAATAAATGTTAAAACTGAATTTAATATTGATGATGTAGTGTTAATAGGGGAAGAGAAAACACCCAGGCAGTTATAGAAGCTTGGAAGAGTCATTGAAGTTCACAAGGGGCGTGACAAGAAGGTAAGATCAGTGACTTTAAAAACATCTTCTGGGATAATCAGACGCCCAATTCAACTGTTGTATAATTTGGAAATCGAAGCCAATGAATGAATACATTGTGAGTAAATGGTTGTGTGGTTGTGTTAAATTTAATATTGTTGTTGTTTAGTAAATAATAGTTTAATGTTAAATAGTTAGTGTTGTATTTTCAAAATGGTAATATATATTAAGTGATTTAATTTGTGAAATTTATGTTCAAGGTTTTGAAATTTTAAATACGTCATGTATTGGTTAATGGCTGGATTCCTCATTTCGGGGCGGGAGGATGTGGCAACTTAAGCCACAGGAAAAGGGATAATCCCTACGCAGGGGATTTGAAGGGCATCTTCCCTATCCGAAGGGGAATTCCAATCAGATGAAACGGACACTGCGTGTAGTTAAGACGCGTATGTGTTGGCTCGGATCAAATAAGGATCCGAGTGGAATTATGGAAACTAAACCCAACATTTGTAAATAGTTGTAGATATGTGTTAGTAGTATTGTTTGTTGTGGTATATAATAGTAGTGTTGTGATTGTGAATAAAATGGAAAAAATGAAATTGGTTGAAGTTATTGGACTTGTAAGAAAACACGCAACAAGTCGTAACATAAGTGTTGCGACAGAAGATATCCGATACTCCAACTTAGCTAACGATACATTTGTTGTTACTTTTTTCGTTATACATGGTCTATTGATAATATTTAGTGATGTGCCGGATCGTTAAAAAAGTAGATCCGCGGATACGGATACGGATCTCAAAATTTTTTTTTTACCCAATTCAACTATCAAAGTGTAAAATTTGTTACGGACGAAATTCCCGTCAGAATAATGGCAGTTTCTTCAAAAAATGTCAACTGCGGCAAAAATATAATCAAGACTATGATTTACTCTTTAAAGAAATCTCCGTTAAAATTGAGGGAGAGTTGGAAGGAATGGGTCAGCGCTGCATTAATGCTTAGATGGAATGTGAAAAATTATTTCTAGCTTACTCGGTAGATGTAGGATACAGGAGCAAGAGTCCAGTAGCAAGAGCATGCTACTGGACAGGCTAGTAATAATTTTTCATATTTTATTTCAGCATAAATTCAGCGCTGACCCATTCCACCGTACTTCTCCGACCGACGAAATACAGAGCCGGGAACACCTTTATAAACAGTAAACAGAGAATTTAGTCTCTCTTTTTTAAAGGATGCCGAGAAAAACAAAAATGAAGAATAACAGAAACCCCAAATCAATAACATAAACTAATATTAAATTAAAAATTTAAAAAACAAAACATGTTTCTGTTGTGTCTGATGCATATTTCAAAATATTTTCAATTCACTGGATTAATATCTGGAATCATTCGTTTATTAGAGCAAAATCTTTGCAGACCCCTGCAGGGAACCATTTGCTTTTTATATTTTAACGAACCCCCATTGCGGCATCCCTTCCAGTTTGTTGATGGTACAACGTTAGACCCTACATCATACTCTGGTAAAATTGGAAAAAGCCTGTGTGACTCTGAAAAGCGTCGCATAGTTAGTTTTAAGTCAGTAGAATGCAAGTAGATCCTTCGCAAACAACAGCAACAATGAAATATACCGCCAACTCAGTCATTTCCAACCGAGGACTGCAGTTTCGTGCTTATTAGCACTCATCAGCCCGGCATAGGAAAGTGACTGAGCTGGAGATGGAAAACCTCTTAAGGAAGCCAAGAGTGCGAAACAAACTGGTAGCTAATATAGAATCAGCAGACCAGACGAGTGACCGAAGCAATGGTTCGATTCAACTCGAAGATTGAACGCGAGGCATGGTATATTCAGTAAATTACCGCCCATTAGCCAGGGCTAAAGCAGAAAACTACTAGCAGTCCTCGGCTGGAAATGACTTAGTTGGTGGTGTATTTCATGTTTTTCTGCTTTAGCCCTGGCTAATGGGTGGTAATTTACTGAAAACAACAACAATATTTATTATTAATATCACACACCGTGAAATAAGGCGTATGCTCTCCTTATCTTGCTAACCGCGAACTATCTAGCTGTAATCAGAGAACAGCTAACAGATTCTTACGTTTGTACACTTCAACTATAAAACCAACAGCTGAGTTTCAAATCTTGGTCAAATTTGTTCATAAATGCATTTACTACATCCTGAGATTTACGATAAAAAGCAACCAATACTACTAGAGACGGATCAAAGCATGCGTGGGAATTTATTTATGCATCAAGATACTTGCCAAAAATGTATCAAAGTAATTGATCCTGTCCGTTCCACGAAAAGGTACATTTTGTAGTTTTAATAACGCACAGTTAACAAGCTTTATAAGGCATTTTATATTTTTTTTCCTCAATGAATGGAAATTGACATCCTGAAGACAGTTCTAATTTTTGCATATTTCCCAGAGCGTTTTTGCAATTGTAAAAAAAACTTTGTTTTTTAATCGAACTTGTTCTTACATGTTCGATTATAACTAAATACCTAATAAATTTTGAATCTCTATACCCACTTTAACAGTCACACACACATGAAAAAAAAAGAAAAAAATTCCATTGAAATTTAGATCACTTGCCATAGCATATTTAAAACATTCTCTAAGTTCAGGCCTTTTACCCGAGAAGAAATAATTAAGTCACAGGCTTGAAACATTTCCGCAGTAGTTTGTGTCAGGGAGTTACAAAATTTCCGCACTAAAGCTCCTCGTTCTGTGGAATTTAAAATATTTTGTAAATTTTCTCTTTATTGGATCTTTTTTTAAAAATTTCAAAAATTCAAATCTCTTGCCACACTGTAACAATTTCGGAAACGTTTCTGGATATATCGGAAACGTTTCCGAAATAGCAAGAATCCTTCATCCAATAGCGAACTCCTCATTATTCAGAAAGCTTTTTGTTATTTCAAAAAATCTAGAAGCGGAAGTGCTGACGCAATGTTTCGAAACGTATTTTATCCTTCCAACACGGACGCCAGTGAGTCAGAAATAACGGGAACTTATTTTTTCCTTACCTATGGTTGCTGCAGTCAGCAACTGTTCAGTATTGGATTGCTAGTTATTTCATGTCTAGAGAGTAGAGTAAATTGTGTTGAAACTAATTTTTCGCCTTTGCATTTTGTGCTGCCCTTGATTTTTTAGACGATGTACGCAGCTATTAAGTTAGTTAATAACGATTTGCTTCTTTACAATTTCCATTGCGACCATGATTAGATACATATATTGTGTGTTCAAGCGTGAATAGTTTCAACACCCGTGTTTATACTTAATGAAACGAAACCCTTTGGATTACTTATTCAGTTGTAATGGAGGTACTTAGATTTTCTTCCGCTCATGTTCACTTGTAAGTATTAATGAATATTTTAAAACATGTTGTTATATACATTTATATTTTTGTTTATTTGCATTTGATGAGGCTCCAATAGGGAAGTTGCAACCTATTAAATGTTTATATTTTGACTATTGGATATTGTTAATTGACCCTCAAAACTAAAAAATCACCATCGTCGAATTTTAAAACACCGTGGTTGATTTTTAATGAATTTTTAAAAATCCACGCGCAAAAGTGCGCTCTTCTGAAACGTCACGAGCCTACGTCACAGGGCGCAAATGGGCAGCCTCCGCCGAAGATCCCTTGTTTTCGCTAGGGACATTTTGAGTGCGCTGATATTTTTATTTTTTAGAAATTCAATAATCCTTTTGAACACACTATGGAGGTCGGATTCGTTAAAGCACAATCTAAATAATCTTCCTCAAGTAACACCAATGAGATATTCGAATATTTTTGAGAGGATGAGAGGTTTAATGTTCCAGAAACGCGAGGAGTTAAATGCGAGGAGAAAGCCTTTTACGTTTCGTCTACGAAGTCGAAAGCACGTTCTTCGGTTTCTCCCATGACATGGGAACCGGTTCGCTAGCGTTTCTCTCCTATCGGAAGACGCATGACGTCACTTCCTATGCCATTTGACGTCACAAGGGCTTGAACTTTAAAAATTAATTTAAAACAAACTACTTATCGCATCGCAAAAATTTTTTCACCTATGATGTTCATACATGTTACTCTATCATATAAAAATAAAATTGAAAAATCGAAAACTTCCCTATTGTAACTATTTTTGGGTTTATCGAATTAATTTAAAGTGATCCTACATACCTATGTGCGCAGTGTACCTGGACGTGGACGTGCACACAAATTTTGGGGCACGTCGCAAATGACTTTTTCGGGCCTCTAACTTCCTTACATATTTCACTCCTAAATTTAAAAAAATCTCCGGCACTCTTCAGGCTCTGGCGCGGGCCAACAGGTGTTCCTCTCCCCCCCCCCCCCGTGCACGCCCCTGATCACATATAGCATAAAATTTCGTTTTTTTTTACTTTTATTTGTGCAAAGTTATATAAAATTTTAGTTCCAAGTTTTTGTTCGTACAATTTTTAGCGGGACACATCACGCTATGTAAAAACTAAGGATCGACCCAAGGTACGAGTACAATATGCAATTCAAAAACAAAGAGCTTTTGAATATCCATTTTTGAGTGTTTTTACAGTTATAACATCCTAGTTCATTTATTTATTTATATATTTATTTATTACAATAGAAAAAAGGTTATTTGTAACCCCGAAACTCTTGTCTTTAATTCTTTTTGTGCATGATTAACTCAGGGTTTCAATGATTGGAACCAAACGAAAAGAATAAAATTGATTATTTTTTTGGTTTCAAATTAGTGTTTTGTACAGAATACTACGATTTTTTTTCCGCTTTTTCCTTTCCCCCCTCAATCAGTGCACTTAATTAATTACATATCTTCAAAGGAAAAAAGCCATTCGCATCGAACATGTTTACTTATCATTTGTCTAAGCATTATTGGCAAGCAGCCAACTGTGGCACCCATTTCGGATCGAGTGAAAATTATTGAAAATTTTTATTTCAACTCATTGAAAAAAAATTCATTATAAATCAGTGAAGCAACATAACTTCACCGTTTTCGCTGTAAATAAAGGTAAGGCGTTTATATTATTTCCTTAAAAAGTTTCAGAGCCAGAACATTATTAGAATATTGGATACAGGAATTTTAGTTTACATTAATTGAATAGTTGAAAAAAGTCGAACAAGTGACCTCCCTTTCTAAATTCTTAGAAATTCGGTTAATTACGTTAGAACTTCAAACAAACCATATTCTTGAAGAAAATTATTTTTCCTATCTAGTGATGCATTGTGTTTTTTTTTTTTTTTTTTTTTTTCTACGTTTACTAGGATCGTTTTTACGGTCGTAAACATGCAAAAATCTAAACCGTGGATAAAATATTAAATATTGCATTTTCTGATTCAAATTTAAAAAATCGAGTTTCAAATTGTAACATCAGACCTTTCAGATATTTTTATATCAAGTTTCGTGTCTATAAGTGGGATAGCTTTGCCGTACAGCGCACAAACGCACACAAGGGTGTCGTCTTCAGAAGAGTGAAAATTTCAAACTAGTTTTGGCGAGGATTTTCAGTCAAATACTCCACTGTGCGGCGCCCAAAATCCTCTGCACTCAATGTTCCAGGCACCCAAAAATGCTCGGAATCCAATGTTCCCGGCGCCCAAATGATGGCGCCCAATCTTCCAAGACCGGTTTGGCTACGTCCCTGTCTTCATTTTAAACTTTAATTATTGACGAGCTGATGTGTGCATCACATGACTTACTTTTACTCCAATTTAATGTCATTTCCCCATTACTTACAATTTTAATGTGATTCAATAGTTTACTCTCTAAATATCACCAACAGTGGTCAAATTGAAACCGATTTTTGAAAAAAAATCGCCAAATTTGAAAAATAATGTCGCAAAGTTGGCGACAAAATTTGGCTACCAAAAGACTGGCGAAATATCGCCAAGTGTCCGCCAAATGATAACACCACTTGAGTTTACATCGAAATTAAGAATGATTCCCCCCCAAAAGGGGTAAAAGACCCCTTTAGAAACACCCAAATGCAACCAAAAAGGAAGATGCACAACTAGACCCCACTAGGAGTCTACTTACTAAATTTCAACTTTCTAGGACATACCATTCTTGAGTTATGCGACATTAATACATTCGCACATCAGCACAAACATACATGCGTACATACAGACGTCACGAGAAAATTCGTTGTAATTAACTCGGGAATCGTCATTATGGATATTTCGCGTGTCTATACTTTCTTAGGCACTTTTCAACGTGTGGTCGAGTTGAAAAAAAAAAAAAAAAAAAACTCAATATTCATTCGAGGGTGAGTAAAATGGAAATTAACATCGACTTTTGAGTGAAACTTTTTTCGCGAATACAATACTACTTCCTTTTTTGTAAAAGGTAGTAATAAATATTGTGGTTAATACTTTCTTCCAATTTTCCTTTGCCAAACACGATTATTTGCTTGGGTTTTCCATAGGAAAAATTCTCATTTTCCAGCCCAATATTTTTGTTTTCTTGAAATACAAGCGTCTGCGGCCTCAGAAAAAAGAAATTTTAACATTTTGAACGGGTGTGGTAATTTTCTGTGATACCTTAGTCCTATTTGTTCCATTTCATTTTCTTTTAAATGTTCCTCCTGCATCTCTTGATGAAGTTTGATTTACTTACTATTTTTACGTCCAAACATTTCGAACTTCTGGTATGAGTATTCATCATAATACTTTAAATCTCTTTTTTATCATTGAACTGTTACTCTCTCTCTCTGTTTCAAATATATTTCGGCGACCCATGCATTTTTCTCCACTTAGCAACGATTTTCAGGACAATATTTTTCGTCAAAAAAATTACGTATGGGAATGTTTCGGCGGTCCCTATGAAGCCGTCCTATTTATTTATCTTTTTTTTTAAACTGAAGAACCACGAAGCATGGTTTTATACAACCAGGGCCGCCGAGAAACAAGACGTGCACGTTTTGTCGCCGGTCCTCCATCCCATTAGTCTAATTTTACTCTACACTGTTAAAAATTTTCCGGAAAATTTACGGTAACTGTTACTGGCATCCATGTTGCCAGTAACTATTACCGTAAAAATCAAATGTTACTGTAAAATTTTACGGTCTCCTTGGTAGGCCGCAGCAACCAATTGGCGCTGGAATCGCTTATTTCTCCGGTAAAAATTACCGTAAAAAACTTTTTAACAAAAAATTTGGACCGCCGAAAAAACTGAAAAGCAAAAAATAATAAACCATTTTAATTAAACCTTAATAACTAAGTTCTTAAACTGATGTAAGTATACCTAAGTATATATTTTTGTAATAATTTAGAGTTTTTAATTAACCTTAATAACTCAGTTCTTAAATTAATGTAAGTATACCTAAGTAGTTTTGAGTCGGTGCCAAACAAGCTAATTAATTATTTTTGTAAAGCGTGAGGCGCAGCGGTGGCGTATGGCGACACGCCCCTTCGCTGGAAAATGCCGAGCGTTCACGAAGTTAAACCCGAACGTCGTCGAGTGGTCTCGAAGAAGCACGTGTCGAGTATTTGGCTGCTACTGAGCTTTTGCCTCATATACAACAGTCAAAATGTTTATATCATTGTTCATCATACTGAAGAAGGATTTCTCATCTTGTTAAAAGCTCAAATAAATGGTTTTGTGGGTCATAGTATTATTCAGCGTAAGTATGGCATAACAACTGTAGCCGTTAATTGCATACATGATCCTGAAGATTTTTCTCACTGGTTGTTTGCCTCTCTCGTGCGAGGTCCCAAAGGCTTCAAAGCTCCAACGAGAGGTACTTTTTGTTGTATACGATCTACTAGTATTCATGATTTAATGATGGCGTGTGGAGGGAGCATTTTTTGAAACATTTATGTTTATCGCCGGACATTTCACATTACATTGCTAATTTTATTTGGTTATTTCTTTAAATTTAGGTAATTTAGGGATCTTTGTTTATTTATTGTTTGGCACCGACTCAAAACTACTTAGGTATACTCATTGGCGTCGTCAGCTGAAATTTATTGGGGGGGACCATTTTGATTCTGTCATTTTCAAGTTGCATTAAGAAAAATTCGTTTATATATATATATATATATATATATATATATATATATCATATATATATATATATATATATATATATATATATATATATATATATATATATGTGAGACAAAAACTTGACCTCAAATAGAATTGGATTTACATTTGATACAATACTTTCAAAGGTTTACATCTTGATTTACATAATTACACAATAAGAAAAAAAATTAAATACCAACAGATACATTTTTTCTAGACTGCACATGGAATACGAATATCCGTGCTATTTATTTGTGATCAATTTCGTCCAAGATGTTTTTGTGAACGTAACATAAAACAACATGAGTCAACCGCTTTTGTGTCATAGTCGACCTTAGATACAATTTCAGCTTTCTCAGCGCAATGAAGCTTCTTTCAGCTTTACACGACGAAGGGCGGCACACGAAGAGTAGCCGCACCAAATTTTCAACATTTTGAAACAGTGGACAATTGAATTAACCGTTTTTAATGAATGAAATCATCAAAAACGAAATCTAGCTTCATCGAATCAGCCGCTTTATGGAATCAAAGCTGTTTAGAACAAAATGTGACTCATATATAAGCCGCGACAACTGTATAATTAAATTTTATATTACATAGTGATAAACCCTGCAGCTCTAAATTCTTGGCACAAGTTGGATTCGAAAGAGTTTAATTTGATGTTTTTTAATTAAAAAATTAAAGTATATAATTCACCCTTATGACATTCACGAACCTACGAAAAACACAACTACAAAAATAAAATAAGACACAAATAATTAAGCTCTCATAATATCCTATTTTAATAATGCAACCTTTTAAAGTATTTTCTTAATTTTTTCAGGTTTTTTGTAACAAATGCACCAAAAATTTGCTTTTTTGTTGAATCCTTCATACACTCAATGCATAAGCAACCAAAAAACAGCAATAGCCATGCCCATGTACTCGTATATACCTTAATTTTTGATTTCTCAAAGTCAGCGGGGGAAAGTGCCCCTCCTGATCCTCTTTAAGTGATAGGCCTGCCTTGAGAGGCACACCCCACAGATTGAAAAGTACTGGCCTACACAGAGAACAAACAGCATTTGGTGCATAATTGAATTCTGATCAGCGGACGATGGGAAAGAGATCAGAGAAATGAACTGCTTTTTTCTGACACGTGACAATAAGTTTTAAAATGGTTATTTCAATAAAATTTGTTCAGTAAAGCAGGATTATTAATGGATAATTTTCTGTTAAGCTTTAATAACTAAAAGGAGTATTATTTATTCCATTAAAATTTATAAAAGATGAAACACTTCAAAAAAAAAAAAAAAAGAGCGAGAGAGAAAGTTGAACGCATTAGCTCGGATAGGACTCATAATGTCAAAATATTGACTGTAAAGCATACCTGATTAACAGGCATTCAGGAGCTACTCGATAGGAGGTCACTGTGAACTTTCATAAACTTTCCTTTCCCGGAAAATTCTGACGAGTCTTCAAATTTCGAAGTTTTTTGTGAAATATTGCATTAAAAGGAGATTCTTATTAGATAGTGATGTAAGTAATTAGGAATTTCATTCAGAAAATCGAGAAATAACCTAATCTGAATAGTATAAAATCGGGGAATCCCTGCATGATACACTAAACAGAATGGTACTTACCTATCACGGTCTTTTGACTTTTTAAAAATGGTTCCGTGGATGTTGTTGATGATTCAGTAGTTAAATATTACTCAGGTTCATTTGACGTAGAAGGTTTGCTACATTTTCCCGTTTCAAGTCACCTATCCATAGCCGTAATCGAATATGTAAAAAAAGTATTTTTACCAAAAATGGAGCTCTCTTCAGGTCACTTACTCTCAAGGAGACTAAAAGACAATATGAAATTATTTTTGTTTTTGTCGGAACGTTTCCCAATAGGGAAGCTCCTTTTATTTCTGTTTTTTTTTTTTTTTTTTTTTTTTTTTTTCTGGTCATCTTGCGCTTCTTTTTTCGTTGGTCTATCGGAAGTGACATCACAGTATCCATCGTTATGCTGACTTACGATTTGCTTTTGAAATTGCACGTTCATTTTTAGACTTCTCCTCTTTTTTTCTGTAACGTAACGCTTTTTTGGTCAAATTTGAGATGCCGCAAACACATTTGAGAAACCGCGCTTCGGTAAGGTACTTTGAAGCCACGTGTTGAATAATGACAAACACATGACACGTCCTTTCCCTTTCTACCCCAAACTTAACCTTTGACCAGCTAAGAGGTTTTCTAAATTTTTGAGCATCCTTTGGCCAGGGTGTTGTTGCCAGCTGCAAAAAACCGCCAAAGAGGTCAGGTGTCTCATTTTGTTTGGGTAACGTCGGGGTCGCTATAAATTGAATCGAATCGGAGAAACAAACACTGCCAAACTTGAAACAGAAACCTGGAAGCGCCGAGAAACAAGATAAGAAAGAAAGGGGCAGAAACTCAGATCCCCGTCTGACTTCTGTTGAGTCGTAAAAAGGGGGGGGGGGGAGTTGTCCATCTAGTTTCAGTATCTTAAAGTTGTCCCGTTGTTTCCCCCTAAATAGCAACAAATACGCTGGAATGACTTTCAAGCAGGGCTGTGGAGTCGGAGTCGAACTGATTTTGGGGCAAAGGAGTTGGACTCCGACCTTCTTTTTTACTTTCATTTTCACTGACTCTCCTTGCATTTTTTAAAAACTGACTAGCAATTGGTTCGATTACACGTATAAAAAGCTACTAATGAGAAAATAACTGCGATTATGGCAATCAGCTAACTTAAGTGCTTTCCGAACTTTCTGTAGCCGCCCCTAGTTTGCTTGCTTTTTAACTTAACAAATAGCAACTGTCAGCAAACGGTTTTGTTGCCTAACATTTTCAAGTAATCACTTTCAAATAAAAGTAGAAATATAGTGTTTTGTTCAATCTCAGTTATAAAATAGTTAAAGGAAAGTAACAATTTAGTAAGTCGAGGCCCGTACCTCGGGTGGAAACGTTTGAGAGTGTTCGGCAAATTTGCAAATAAGTTCTGGCATGAAAGCACGAATCTAAAAGATCCGATGATTTTTTTTTTTTGTCAAAACCATTTCTATATGCTTAATTCTCCATAAAAAGTATGGAACAAAATAAGTGTAAATGATTTCTTGGTTACAACTCTCAATAATTGCAGTTAATCTTTAAATCTTCATATTAAGGTTAATTATAAAGCAGACTAAAATTTAAATTAAAAATTTAGCAAAGAAGAAATATAGGTATAGCAAAAGCTATTCGTACAAATTTATATACCGCCGCATTTTGTGCAAAATTTGCTCCTGACGTATATGTGCCTTACTTTCGTTGAAATTGAAAAGTTAAATATAATTTAAAATATGCTCAAGAAAATTTTCAGAATTAAAATATTTATATTTTTTACAAACTCTGAAATTAACTTTGGGTGTCACCCGGGGCAAACCACCCCTTCTCAAGAACTTAGACTTAGAAAAAAGCTTTTTTTCTTTCAAGTTGCAACTTTCAAAATTTTAAAGCACACGATTTTATCAATATGTATTTGTTAAACATTAAAAGGGGGCAAATTACAAGTAATCCTTTTAAATTATTGAAAAAGAAAAAAATGGTATTTTTAAGTCATCTCACTTTGAACACGTAACTATTGGAAAATTTGATTTTCTAATTGAATTTCTGACGTTGTATGCATCTTAAGTTTACAATAAAATACAAAATGCGAAATTTTCATGGAAAAGAATTAATATTTCAATCTCTGTTTGTGGTTTTTCCCCCTTCCTGAAGGGGGAGAGGGAATTGAAAAAATACAATAAAGTAAAAATAAAAAAATCTGGAGTCGGAGTCGGGCGTTTAAAAATCCAGGAGTCGGAGTCGGTCATTTTCCTTCCGAATCCGCAGCCCTGCTTTCAAGCTGGGGAGGCCGGCGACACGACTATGGATGGCTGACATTGCACTCGGGAGAAGGTGTCCCCTTTCTAGCATCCTCCACTGAAGCTCGTGTGCGCAGAGAGCAGAGCAATGGTTTGTCATTGGAGTTCACTTTCCGACTTTCTGTTCACTATACACATCACCTATTTTGTTTTTATTTAGTTCTTTTTTTTTCGATGTTCATTTCGTTTTATTTGATATGAATTAAATATGGTAAATTATGTATTATGCAACTGTTTAAAGTCTTCAAAGCAAAAATAATTTCCCCAAAATAATGAATTTCATCTTGACAATTATCGAGGGGGTCCGATTTTCAAATATTGAGGGGGTCCGGTCCTCAAATATTGGGGGGGTCCGGACCCCTTGGACCCCCCCGGCCGCGACGCCCATGCTGTTATCAATGCATAACGTATGTGGTAGTGAAGAAACTAGGCCTGGTTAAATTTATAGTTGTAGTTGAGTTATAGCTGTGAATAATCTTATCTATCGTTTTTGCGCCAACTTCAAAAATTATGTTTAAAAGTATTATCGATTGTGTTTAAAGAATAAAATTATTTTTCACTTTTTAGAGCAATTTTGAAGTCGGTTCTATTTTTTTTCAAATTTTTTTTATTTCATTCTTTTTGGTGTAAATGTAGATATTTCAGCAAAAGTAAGAAGTTACCATCACGAAACTTTTCCTTTTTTTTTATAAAAATGCTCCATACTAAAAAAAAAACAATAAGCACGCCTTAAACTTTAAGCGATTGGCACTAAAAATTTATCTTTGTTTCTCTCTGGAATTCATTTGTGTGTTAATTTAATTATAACCATTTAAATATCCCTAACTAGTTTGCATTTCACAGCGTACCAGTTGCTTGTGATGCAATCCTGTATAGTTGAGGCAAACATAACTAAGTAGTATTGTGAAGGCTAAGCAGATCCTGATGATCACTGCATCACCTCGCTTCCAGGTTAGCTTTACCACCACTATGGAGCAATGACACTGAAGAAACTTGATGCTTGCTTCAGAGAAGCCTTTATTCAAAATTATCATTACAATTACTATTAATGTTACTGTTATATGGCACCAAACTTTTATAACACTGGGTTTCATATTTAATCATTTAATAGGGAAACTGCATGAAATTTACTGTTTTTTGCCCATAACTTTTTTTTTTAAAGAACATATATGGTCAAACAAAGTAATGGGACCTAAGTTGAGCCATCCCCTATCCATTAAAAAAAGAAGCATCAAAATCGGTTCACTAGATGAGACGCTGTGAGTGGACAAAAAAAAAAAAAAAAAAAAAAAAAACATACATACGGTATGAACCGATAGCCGCCTCCTTTTTGAAGTCGGTTAAAAAGTTGGCAGCTCTGGGTAAGGAAGAATTTCGATTTTGAATCACATCAAAGCATGATGTTTTTAGTTCTTTCAGTTGAAACAGAAAACGAATGAAAGTAGCGATTGTTTCTCACAATTGTTACTGACCCAGGCAACGCCGGGTATTCTTGCTAGTATATTAATGAAATAAAAATAATAGTTAAGTGCTTGAAATTATAGTGAGTTCCTAGTTAAAATCCAAACTGGGTTTCGCATATCCAAGCAGTGATACACACTTTAAATTTCCTTTTTTATTATTTCAACAACATATATTAATATTTTCAAAAGACTTTTAAGTCACGCAATTTGTCATCTCTAAAATTAAATTTTATTTCTAGTTAAATTCCGAACAATGTTTTGCATATCCAAACACTGGTACACACTCTAAATTATTTTTTCTTAAAATTAAGCAGTGAATTTTATGGCTCTGATCTGAAACAGATATTCAATATCGAAAATTTGCCGACCCGCCTAGGTCGCCTACCCCTGGAGCCTGGCCTGATTAATGTCTTCCAAAGACTTTTAAATCACATGATTTGCCACCCCTTAAATTAAAATGAATTTCTAGTTGAATTCCGAACTATGCTTTGCGTATTTTAAAAAAACGGGTTCAATTTCAAAATTTGCCGCCCCTAAAATCTGACGCCTAGGTTACCTACCCCAGAAACTGGGCCTGATTGTAGTGTTTCACAACCGTACAAGTCTTCACACAATTTCTCAAGCATTAAGTTATAATTTCTACTGCAAAGTTAAACTTTATAGAGAAATGAAAAATATAATCAATAACTCTGATGTTGTTTTAATCCAGTTGTTGGGCTATATGTCACTTTTAAACCAAATGTAAATACTTCTCTCATCTTTGCAAGAGATTGGAGCCACCTTTTACTGAAAGGTACAAAAGCTTGTGAATAATAAAACACAACTTACTTTTAAATAACTTAATAAAAAAGTGCGCTATTCGAAATAACGCTGTAAACCGCTTGCAAAAAAGGGAGGGGGGGGGGAACTCACTTAAGTTTTGTGATTTACCGCATAAGAGGTGTTTTTGATAGACTCGTCATTTCGAATTTTTCCACGGAGGGGAGGGCAAGGAATGTAATACTCATGGGGGGGGGGGGGGTTGGACACCTGTTGGCCCGACGTTTGCTCCGACGTTTGATACCGAAAGCCCCAAGGAGCTTTGAACTTCACGAACAGTCATTTGTTGGGTACTTTCTAGTCTTTGGATCTGACGATTATCCCGTTTATTTGTCACACGCAACCTCCCAGATCTGCGTTTTGCTTTATAATTGCAGCGACCTTGATAAAACTCCAATAAATAGATTTCTTTGATCTATCTTTGATAATAGCCGAAATTTCAGGAACAAGCTTACCTTCAGCTTTCAACTGCCAAATCTTAGTTACCTCATCCGCTTTAATCTGCTCAGCATCAGCTCTTGGCATCTCGACTACCAAGTGTTATCGTTGGCAGACCTTAAGTACAAGAGGTTTGTGATGTAATCCTCTTTTAAATTTGCATATACGAAAAAAAAAAAAATCACAGAAACTCGTAATAGTGTCTAAACATTTACAACAAGCAAATTTCTATTTTTATCCAAAACAGTATTGTTAAAGCATATCAAGCAATTGTATTTTGGTTATAGTATTTCAAAAGAGTTTTTGAATATGTTTGCAGGACTTTTGTATTTCTACTATCGCAATTCTAAATTCTACAGCTGAAGAACGTCATTGTCTAAACTTTTGCATCGCAATGTATCATTATTATAACGCATAAACAAATCCGAACCGCCGAATCAAATTGCAGACACGTGTTTCAGAGCTATTAAGAGCTCCTTTTTCATTGTAAAAAAATGTGAGTTTATGAATCAAATTGCAGACATGTGTTTCGGAGCTATTAAGAGCTCCTTTTTCATTGTAAAAAATGTGAGTTTATGAATGAAAATTCATCCGGCTAAGAACGATATTTCCATCGATAAAAGGTTCCTGATATCCAAGCGCACCATTTAAACAAAAAAAGGGGGGGGGGGGGGCTTCCCCAATTAAAATAATTGCAAATTCGCATTGTTGTATTTTATTGTTTTCCCAATATATTCCCTCATCCGTATTAAATATGTAACCTTAACTCAGGTCCGTCGTTTGGGGTCGGTGCGGGGGTTCAATTGCCCCGCTGGGCATTGAAAATTTAATTTTTGTACATATAGTAGGCATTGTTTTTCGATTGGGGGGGGGGTTGAAAGATTATTTGTTTCTCTAAACAAGGAATTTTTTTTCATAATTTATGCGCCTGCAACAATTTTTCATAGCTTAAAGCACTCCTATAGGATGCTTATGTGCAATTACGAATGTGCTGTAAATAATATAAACCACTGATACAGTGAAACCTGGTAAGTTTACCACTTGAGGTGCACTACCTTAGTTGTCAACTTTAGCAGGTGGTCAACTTATAGAGGTTGAATTATATGATAATATCTAGTTCTGTGCCTGGAAAATAGCGGTCAACTTAGACAGGTGGTCACACTTACAAGGGGTGTTCAACTTTACAGGTTTTACTGTATTTAACCTGCCTAAAGTCTTTCTCTTGTGAGTGGTTTGGAATATAGTACCTAATTTTTTAAATTACGAAAATGAGCGAAATATATTTAATCTGTATTCAGCCAAATGATAATGTATAATGAAAAATGAACCTATTAGTTCCTTATGGGCTGCTTAATATTGTTCTTATTTTTGCAGAGGTGTTTCTTTCGTTTGCAGATTATAAAAAGTATTTTGAACGAAACAAAACATTCATTGAAACCGTAAACTTTTTTTTTTTAAAATTTATTATGCCAACATTATAAATTTTAGGTAAAAGAACAGAAAAACTGCATACTTTCTGTCACAATCCTGTGCTACCAAAATATTTAAATAAAAAAAAGAATGTAGAAATTATATTTACCGATATCAACACATAGTCACTCCTGTGGTAACGTTTGAAAGAAGAGATACATTTAAATTGACCATTGAAATAAGTTTTTTTTATACACAAAACCATTTCAGAAGAATATTTTAATATTTTTTTTTTTACCATGCCAACTCTATAAATTTTCGGTAAAAGAACAAAAAAACTATATATTTTCTGTTACAACCATGTGATAAAAAAAAACAGTTTAAATAAAAACAAGAATATGGAATTATATTTTCAGATATCAACGCATAGGCACTTAGTTAACAATGTTTCAAAGAAAATATACATTGCAATTAGCCATTAAAATAAGTGTTTTACATGCTAAACCGTTTCAGAAAAATGTTGCTAAAAATTTTTAACACTAAGTCAGTAAAACAATACTAATAAATAACACCAATTTAAAAACTCCGTTTCACTGTCAGATTCATCGGAACTGCTATCCCCTTTCCAGTTAAAACAGTAATTTGCATCATCCAGATTTAAAACATTCGCACATGTCCGTGCACGGAAATCCGCTGCGTCTGCCTTTGCATAAAAGTGTTAAGCATTTCCTTTCGTTGCATGAGCGTTTTACCAGTTCTAAAATCGCCCGGGGGGCAGGTTCCATTCCGGTCATCTGGGCAACAAATCCCCCCTGCCCCCCTGCACCGTTTTTGGTAGAGGCAACATAAAAAATTCGTTTTCTTCGTACCAATACCTTTCAGAAAAACTAGCTCCCATAATTGTATCACAAAAAATTGAACGGAAAACCACTTGCCCCCCGAACCGCAGTTATAACCGCCCCCCCCCCTGCACCATTTTCGGGGTTGGTAACATACAAATTCTTTTTTCTCGTGCCAATACCTTTCTGAAAAACTAACTCCCACAATTGTATCACAAAAAATTGAACGGAAAACCTCTTGCTCCCTAGCGAAGTTATGATTCCTCCCCCCTCTGCCCCCTTGCAGCATTTTCGAGGGTAGCAGCATCCAAATTCGTCTTCCTCGTGCCAATATCTTTCAGAAAAACTAACTCCCACAATTGTATCACAAAAGTTGAACGGAAAACCATTTGCCCCCAAGGCAGGTATAACCGCCCCGCCCCACGCAGATTTTTCGGGGTTGGCAACATCAAAATTCGTTTTCCTCGTACCAATACCTTTCAGAAAAACTAACTCCCATAATTGTATCACAAAAATTGAACGTAAAATCACTTGCCCCCCCCCTTCCCCCAGCGCAGAGTTATAACCGCCCACCTGCACCATTTTCGAGGCTTGGCAACATCCAAATTCGTTTTCCTCGTGTCAATACCTTTCAGAAAAAACTAACTCTCATAATTGTATCACGAAAAATCGCACGGGAGCTAAAATTTGACCGTTTGCTCCTTCACTAATATGGGAAAAATATATTGTTACAAATTTTGTAAATAGTAATTGTTTTTGTGATTAATTTGTTGCAATCGGGCTAAATTTGGCGTATGTTCCATTAATTTTCATCCAAAATTTTCGTAGTAACTTAACTGTAAATTGTTTCTTGTAATGAATATGCAACCCCCCAACATTCGTATGAAGGTATATGTTCCCCGGATAAGATTTGTGAATGGGGGAAAAAAAAAAAATATATATATTATACATATATATATATATATGAGCAATTGGTAGAACGTAGTAGGATTTTCTGGATATTTCTTTTTCGCTATGTTAAAGAGCCGAGCGTCTTGTGAATGAGGAGAGAGTTAGTCTGCTTTTTAAAGAAATGGGAAGATTGGTCGCCCAATTGGCCAAATTTTCTTCATATAAACAAATGCCTTCAACAGTTCAAAATCAGTTTCGAACTTTACTTGTTTCGTAATATTTTTATTTTGAAAATATTTCTAAAACTAATTTTAGTTGGGTAGTCCCCTAATGATAAAACTAAACAATTCATTAGGGTGCTGTGACTCATTAAAAATTGACTCGTGAATCAGCAGTGGACCCACAATCTCAGAAGCTCTGTATTTGAAATTGGTGCCAGTAATAGACGTTGATAGGCAGCACATTGTTTTTTATTGTATCCAGGAGCGGACTGATCCATCGACATGCGGGCCGGTGCGCCCTCCCATCTGTGCTCCCTCGAACCAGTGCGCCATCGTTTTTTTTTTTTTTTTTTTTTGCGCTCTCAAACCTGTGCTTATTTATTTATTTGTTTTTTTTTTTTGTACCCATTGGGAGTTAAGGTTGGCGCCTTCTTGGGGAACTCAGTCCGCCCCTGATTGTATAACTGTATTGTAATTAAAAACTGTCAGTGAACCTGATTTGTTAGAGGTTTAAGTAATCAGTCGCGGCTACGATTAAAGAAATTCCATAGCAATTTTGAAAAAGGCTGTATTCTGCTTAGCGATGTGCAAATAATAAAATTGCACATGTGTTTTAAAGCGTAGTATTAACCTAAAGTGTTTCCGACTGAACTTCTCAATTATGTATGACATTCTTATCAAAAGCCAACATTTTTTTTTTCTGTTTAAAATAGTATAGGGTCTGGTGGGGTAAAGTGGTCATAAAATCAAGGTTTTTTAACTTAAGTGGATAACAAATAAAAGAAATTCCTTAAACATTTAAACTTTTTTTGTTTTTATTTTTACATTACGTTAATGATGAACACAATACATTGAATTTTAGAAAGAAAAATATTTATTTAAGCATTTTTATACCACTTTCTTTTCCCCTATGTATTTATGACCACTTTACCCCATGGGGTGGGGGAAAGTGGTCATAGGCATGAGGTAAAGAAGTCATACTTAAAAAAAGATGCAAAACCAGTATGAATAACAATATTATTTATATATTTTGGTTATTTATAATGATTACACTTATGAACACGAGTATATGCATGTATACACGGGTACATATGTGCATACATGAGTATACAAGTATATACATGATTATATGCATCTATGCATTAGATGCGAGTTATGTACATGTCTAGTCGAGTATATACGTGTATATCCGAGCATATACGTGCGTACACGAGTCTTCACGAATATATATGTGTCATGTGGAAATGTGTTTGGTAGAGTATAAACGAGTATTTACGCGTATTGACGTATATATACCTGTATAGACGAACATCATGTGCATGAATGTACATCTCTCGAGAATATACGTATGTACACGAACATATACGAGTATACACGTACATATAAGTGTACATACGTACACGTACGGGTATACACGAGTATGCATGAATATATGTTTATATGTCTAATGCGTATATGTACTTGTATACACCAGTATGGACGTATATAAGTACATATAGTTGTATGTACGTAAATTAGGTGTATACACTAGTATCTACGCGTCATCAAATGTTTGTATGTAGGTGTCAACTAGTGTATGTACTCACGATTATATATTCATGGATATATCAGATGATTTTATGCGCGTGTATACTCGAGTATATAGGTATGTGTCCAAGTATTTACGTGTTACGTGTTACGCATTTCATGAGGCTCCACCCCCTGCTCGCTCTGCTCGACAACCCCGTTCCTCACCAGCGGCGGGTGACAATTGATGCCTTTAATGTTTTTGATGATTTAATAACTGGCCCCTTATCTCCGGTTACTTAAGTATAAGAGGGGTGAGACAGGGCGAAATGGCTTCCCCTGAATCTCCTACCCCCATCCAACAGAACCAGTATTAACCTGGAAGACGTTGCCAATCCGGAGGAGATTGGGTTACAGCCACAGACAGAAGCGTTCAGAAATTAATGCTATAGAGTAGGCAGCTTTTCCCCTGCTCGTTTCGCTCGCCAACCTCGTTCGTCTCCTGCGGTGACTCAAAACCGACTGCGTTTGACAATTATTAATTTCAAGTTTCTTCACCCGGATATCCGTCCCCTTAAGGTTTAGAGGGGTGAAATCGAGCGGAATGGTGCTCGTCCGGCGGACGTGGCGGACGTCCTACATCCGACGGCACTAGCATTGACATGGAAGACGTTGCCAGTGCGGAGAAAATAGGTTTAGATACGCACAAACAGACAGACGCGCAAAGAAAATAATTGTAAAGATAAGCGAGTATATACGTGTATAGACGAATATATACCTATATAGAAATATTCTTGTTGACACCCATGTAGATATTTATTGGTACAATTATGTAAATGCCCTTTTTTTAGTATATTTGTAACTCTAAATACCGGTGTATAATCGTTTATATACAGGCGCGTGTTTACACTCGTGTTTACAAGTTCATACTCGTGTATACACGCATATACGAGTATATACTCGGGCCGACATGTATACCCACATACAGACTCATGTATGCATGTAGTTACATTTATGCTTCTCCATGTCCGTATATACTTTAGTATACAAATATATAATATACGTATATACAAGTATATACACGTGTCGGCGCGCTCATATACGTATTTACGTAAAGCAATGTATTTATTCGGACATGTGCATCTATATACTATTATACGTGTTTACGTACATATACAGTAGTATCACACGCATGTGTTCGTAAATTAAACTTTATTTCACACCATTTAATGTAAAAACAATACATGTTTAGTGAAATGAATATTTAATTAATATCTGCTTTGTACGTTAAGATTGAGTGACAGTAGAGCAACGATTTATGTTAAGCCTAATTATATGACCACTTTACCCCATCTTACTTGAATTGCTCTAAAATATTATGTAAAATAAATACACATAGCTGCTAAAGAGCAAGTGTTCTTGAGACATGTAGGAAGCTTCCCGTGCCGTCAGTTTGTTCGAAATTCACTTAAACAAAATTTCCCTGAGAAGTTAAAAGAGCTGTTTAGATTTTTAAGTTTTTCATATGCACACAAAATATTTTTTTTTACTAAATAAAATATTGGCAGTTGTAAAATTTTGTATTCAAAATGTAGTTTCTAACTTCCCTACTCTAAAATAAAACATTTATACTTATTCGAGCATTTATTTCCAAGTTACAGCCATTTATTTGATGTATGACCACTTTACCCCACCAGACCCTACTGTTTAAAATAAAAAGTTTTGCCGTGACTTCTACATTCTTGTAATTCCGGTAAGTTAGAATAGTTTGAGATATAAAACATGAAATTACACTAGATGACAAATATGCAAGTAAATAAATAAATAAATAAAAAAAATGCAGAAACTGCCCTTCCCATTGCAGAAGTCAAGTTTCCATTTACCCCAGAGACTAGGGAGTAAATGGAAGCCTCCCATTTATTTCCCCATTCTTCTCCCCTCCCATTTATCCCCCCATTTCCCCAATTACTACCCCCCCCCCATTTGATGTACGTAGATAATCGCACAATGCTCCATCAGTTTAGAAGCTTAAGAAGTTTTACACCAACAATACTCAAACTGTGGCCCGTAGGTCGCATGTGACCTGCTGAATCCTCCAAATGTATTCTAAAGGTTTTTTTTTTTTTTTTTTTTTTTTAAGTCTTGCAAAAAAAAAATTTATTCGCTGAATTTATGTAAAATACACTCAAAAGTGTAATTTGGAAAAAAATTTAATCTTCCGAAAAATAAGAAGAATGAAAAACTTAGTTATTTACATTTACCTCAGAGTACAGTATTTATGGAGTAATTGGAAACGCATAAATTGCACATCAAAAATTGCTTAGTAAGGTAATATTTATAAATGAACTTTTCGAGTAACCTTTCACATACTAGTAAAACTAGTTGAAACCAGTAATTTCCCATTTGTGGACCTACTGGAGGTCCATAAAATCCACTGGAGGTCCAAAAATGCTAGATCACCAAACTTTCAAAAACAACTTTTTTCACAGTGTTATCTTCAAATAATGCTGACGACTATACGATTGTTTAGAAACACACAGAACTCTCAGAGTCTCTTCTATATGTAACCTAGACTTCTCCCACCAACAGTTTAGTTTCCGAAAAACTGTAGACAACTAAAAACAAATTATACTACCACAAGTGTGGTGAAAGAGTTTGTTTCCTTTTACCCCAACGGTCCTAATTTGGCTGCTAACACATTGTTTGAAGTGGCCAAAAAATGAATGAGAAACTAAGAGGGTTAAGACCTTATAGCCAGAATTAGTAACTGGAGGGAGCAAGGCTTAGGAACAGCTGAGGCAAAGATCCCAAGTCACGTGGTTGAACTACAATCAAGGAAAGACACGTTTTACCAGAAACTAGTAAAATAAACACGATTTCTTCCAATAATTTACTTTAAAGTACAGCACGTGACTTGGGATCTTTGCTTCAAGATCTGAAGGCTTCACTATATCCACCTTTTATCTCTTCTCAATGGTTAAGACATAACTGTTGGTTTACAAAATTCAGACACTTTGTTGGTTATTGCTGCAGAAGAGCGATTTGAAATGCAGATGAAGCCTCTTTTGTCCGCATCTTCAAAATAGTTTTCCAACATAAAACGCCTCTTCGATGTGTCAGACAGCTAGCCTTTGAAGGAACAAATGAATAAAAACTGAAAAAGAACTGAATCGAAAATTAAGATGGATGTAGGCGCAGACTTATTGTTCAAGGAGCGCATTTTAATCTGTTGGAGAGGCAACTTTTTCTTATTCACTGCGTTCGAAATTGTGGGGAGCGGTTTGTAAGACGTCATGCTTGTGTTGAGAATAATTCAATAATAAGAAGAGATTTGCACGATGACGTGTTCTTGACGCAAAATGACGTCAGTTGAGAGACGGTGGCTATTGAGCATGCATGAAATAAATTCTCTAGATTCAGAACACTTTCTATTTTGACTTGAATAATAATAACTTTCTTAGAAGGGTTTATGTTAGGTAGTACAGATTTAAAATAAAAATGGAATTTTAGAGCCTCAATCGATCATGGACTCAAAGACCAGCTGATTTAACTGAATGAGTTATTGATGAAATATAAGTGAATTTCGATAAAATATCATAGTTTGGTTCGAAAGAAAATCAAGGCTCATTTTTGTTCAAGAAACAATTAGGAAATGTAACATGGAAAAATACATTAAGGCACTGTCCATATACAATGTCAATCTTTGAAGGGGGGGAGGGAGGGTCATGAAATATTGACAATTTGACAAGGGGAAGGGAGGCTATAAGAAATGTGACATGACGCATTTTTTATAACAATATGCTTATGGAAACAGCGTGACATATGACAAAGGGGGAGGGGGTAAGCCGAAGTGTGACACTTGACACAGGGAGATGAAGTTACAAGTTAAAACATTTTTAGAATATTTTATTTTCGTGCTAAAAATCTGTCCATATGTTCAGAAACAAATGGGCTATTTTCAGAAGCAAAGAATTTTTCAGCACTTATTTTTAGACAAAAGACAAAATTGATAGCACATTAAAAAAAAAAAAACATTTTATTTTGGTAATAATTTGTGAAAACTTACATTAGTATTGCAGCGTTGAACATTAAACTAATTATTATTCCTTTAAAAATGATGATTACCTTGCAACAGACAATTTCTTTCTTTCTATCTCCTTTTCTCTGTCTCTCTCTCTCTCTCTCTCTCTCTCTCTCACACACACACACACACTGCTTTTCAGGGACAATGCATTTTCCTTTCGCATAAGTTGTTCCGATTTAAATGTTGCCTAAATTTTCATTTTAAAACCATTAAAACACCTAAGCAAGCAAGTGCGGTTTGGTTTAGTTTTGAAAAGAACTGATTGCTATGCCTCGAAAATGGAAAAAAATAAAAAAGTTGGGTGCAGCTGTTTTAATGCGCCGAAAGAAAAAAAAATTAGATATATATTTTGAAGTGTATGAAATCAATAAAAGTGGTTATTCTTTAAATTACACGTTTCTCACTAAATAGCAATGTTTTAATCCACCTATTCTTTTATTCAATTCCTTTGCTTAAAAACTGAACGTACACAGTCGTCAGTCCTATCTTAATAGGAAAAAAAAAAAACAGTAATCCCTTACTACTGACAATGGTAGTCATGAGGCTGCGATAAAATTATATGCTCTAAAAGTATTGTTTTTTATATTGCACACAAGAGGATTTGTTAAACATAAATATACTGGTTTCATTCAACTAGCATAGTCCGCTTAATAACAAGTTTAATTCCATTAATGCTGATTTAGTTAACTAGACAGTTTTCACTAGAGAAACTAACAATATTAATATGTACAATTTTACCAACAATCAATTGACTGAGGTAAAATACAGTTGTGCAGTGCCTTTAGTAAGTGCAAACTTGTTTCTGCGGTAAAACAGATAATTGCCACGTTAGTATTGGAAAAACAAATAAAAAATAATTGCTCAGGAAATTTCCCGTCACAAATGAATGCAATAAATTTGGCTAGGATAAAAGGTACGGAATTTTTTTTTAAACTAAAAAACCGAAAGACAGGATGTCGATTCATAACAATTCTTTTTAGATCACCTGAAGACTGAGTGGTCAACAAGAATTATGTCCTTGCGCGAAGAGGCAGTTTATAACAATTCTAAAGTTTAGATAAATTATCATGTGGGATAGAGAGACAATACGGTTTAAGATCAAGGAATCTTCAAGGCGGGATTAGCCCTCAGTCTTCCGCTCCTGTTAGGACTCAACTAGGTCAGTTGGTGTAAAGGAAACGGGGGATAAATGGAAGCAAACTTGATTACCACACTACTTGTGGTAATGTTTAAAACTAAAACCATTGATGAGTGAAGGCTAAGCAACATATAGAAGACAGTTTGAGAGTTCCGTGGGATTCAACAAATTAAAATATTAAAGTTAATAACAATTGTCCATGTGGTCATCGTTGTTTGAAGATGTTCATCATCATTGTTTGGCGTTCCTGTTTTAGAAAACTTATGAATGTATTCCTAATACGAATACACAAACATTCGAATTTTGAGTTAGATATGTAGCTTAACAAATCTAAAATTGTTTACAAAATATTATAACTAAGTAATGATTTTGAATCTACTATTATTTTATTTCGCTAAAGGTTCCAAGAACCAATGTTCTACACTTTTAACACAGCCCCTGTATTTTTTTTATCCCCTTATCGTTTTCTTCACACCGCTCAATCTAATCATTAAATAAATATTTATTTTTTTACTTGCAATAAACATTTATTTGCTTACATTTGTGTAACTGCGAACCATGAAGTGTTGAAGCAATATTTATCAAGCATTTCGAATTCAGATAACATCTTTTATAACAGCGTTATTTTTGGACTGTTTCGTAGTTTACAGCCTAAATAATTTTCCTTCATGATCGTTGGAAGCTTTGCAATGTAATTTCAATTGCTTTTGTTTTTTGTCTTGAAATATATTTATGGAGTAAAAGAACTCATTAATAATAATAATTCATAGCGTATTATTAAAGTAAAATTAAGTAGCAAAACTATTGTCACAATTAACTACAGCAAAACCTATCTATACCTATGCCCAGTAATTGAAGACTTCAGTGCCAGAAGGGGACAACCCCAAATTCAAAAACTGTATAAGGAATCGCAAAAAAGTTTTAAGAATTCAATTTTTAAAATCTTTTCCTTATTGTATTTCATATTATTTAAGAATTTTCCTTTGTAAAGCAGATTTCAACGACATTTTAATAAACTATAATGTTACCTATGGTTAGTTTTTAATTACTATTTTTTAAGTTATCTCGTTCTTGCTCCAGACGAAGGTAATTCCGAAGGCAGTCTGTACTTTTAATAATAATTCAAAGTATATCCTCAACAATAATAGCCAATTCACTGATCGAGTAACGCTCCAGACGTCACCAACCACCAAAATTGAAACTCGTGCCACAGCATGCCAATTTGATAATATTTTTTGGTAATGTTTGACATGCAGGAAAATGCTTTGTTTTGACAACTAACTAACTAATTAACTAACAACTAGCTAAACTAGATCCGGTAACTTAATTGTTTTACTGATAAGGCTGTCATTTTAGCAGGGCCGATACTAGGGTGTCGGCCGCCCGCGCGCAAAGAGCTGATGTGCCGCCCCTCTAGAGTAATTTGCATATTTTGACTAATCTTTAACGTCTATATAAATCTTTCTTCAAATTTCTGTACCAAGTTCTAATTTAAAAAAAAAAAAAAAACAGAAGAATGATGAACTTATAAAAAGGAAGAAAAGTTTTTTATAGTAAAAAACTTCTTAGGTACAATTTATATCTTTGAAGAAAGTAATAGATACCAAAATTTACTAGTCTTAAAAACGCATTTTATGGTCTGTCTTCGGTGACATCAGAAGAAGGACGGAGGAGGGGGAAGCGGGGGGGGGGGAGGATTTTTAGAAATTGAAGTCCCAAAAACGTATTTTAGGCATTGTTTGATAACGATGGGACTAAGAGCGGGCGGGGGTTCAGTGTGTCCTCACGAACTGTTTTTTGAAACTGAAGTCAATTTCAGGCTAGTTTAGGCAGGAAGGGTTCTGTGGCTCCACGGAATCATCTAAAAACGAAATTTTGAGGTATAGTGATTGCATTGGAGAAAAGGGGGATCCTGGGTCCTTCCCCGAAAAATCTTGAAACTGGTGTTTGAAAAATGCAATTTTAGTTTGTTTTTCAATAAATCAAGTGAGAGGGGATGGGATTAGGGGGCCTCTCTAAAGACGCTAAACTGTCTTCGGTAGTAATCGCAAAAAGTCCATCGCAAAAATTTAGAAAAAGAAATCCGAAAAATGTCATTAAGCAATTTTTGATGACAGTAGGAAGGGCTGTCTTCTAAAAACACATTTTGGATTTTGGAGCCATCATTTTTAGGCTATGTTTGATTAAGTTAGTGTGGAAGGGGTGAATCAAAGACTTAAATAATTTTAACTGTGAATCAGACTTAAGATCAGTGGTTCAACCAGCGAAATTTTCCGAAATTAAAGTCCTAGAAACGCAATTTTAAGCCTTCTTTAGTCTCGTCAAGAAGGTCATGGCATCGTTTTGGAGCTTCGTTTAAATTTGCTACCCGGGGCAAGAGCCCTGTCCTCCTACCTGAGCAGATCTGAAACCGGGCAGTTCATTCGGGATTATAATTAGAAAAAACTGCCGTAAAGGGGGGGGGGGGGAATTACAAAATTTTAGTTTGTCATTCTTATATGTTTGACTTTCAATGTTGTTGCACTTTTCCACTTTCTTTCCACGCATCCACGATGTTTGAACACAGAATTTGTCGTTTGAAATGATGCATGCAAGAGTATCTAATCAGTATAGCTTTTTTTTTAATGAATAAAATATGTCTTCATTGTTTAGGTCATTAAAAGCTTGAGGGGTAAACATTAGTGGCCGCCCTCGGTGCTCCTTTTAGAAGGCACCCTTTCATGTTTCAGTAGGGGACAATTTCCCCTCCCCTGTATCCATGAATGATTACCGGTTCTGTCACAAATTTTGTAACTAAATGAAGCATTTTTGTAAAGAGTAAATATTAATGGACAATGAACCAACTCAATGTTCCCAAACATTCTATTTTTCTTAAACTATGCTATGCTGTCGGGAAATCGACACTTACTTTAATAATTGAACATTTAAAATTCAGCATATTTATTCGACTTATTATAAGTTATCTTGTGAGAAATTCTTGAGGAATTTTTCTTGCTTATAAGAACTACATGATGCGGCCTGCGGCCGCTCCTTGCTTTGGCCGCCCTTGTGTGGTGCACACTCTGCACACCTGCTAGGATCGACCCTGCATTTTAGGAGAGTGAAGAAACGAAAAAGTAGTCAACACTTAACACTATCTACTGGAGTTTAGGGTTCATCCACTGGAGTTAGGGTTAAAATTTCCACTTTTAAAATGTCACTAAACAAGCAATTGCTTCGTTCAAAGTAGAAGCAATTTTCACCCGTCATACCTTGATGGGCGATTTTCTAGTTTCTTTATAACAAGAAAGCAATGCGAGTGTATTTATAAAAAAACATTTTAGTTTCAAAATAATATATTGAGTAATTGAAGAGCTGTACCGTTTTCTCCAGAAATATAACCTATTACATCTGCTTTCATGAAACATTTTATGGAATATTCGTTGAAAGTGTATGAAAAAAAAAACGTGGTTGTAATAATAATGCAATGCGAGTAATTTTAATTAAAGAGCTGTGTCGTTTTCTCCCTAAATATAACCTGTTGCAACTTCTTTCGTTTAATATCTCATAGAATATTTGTTGGAAATGTCTCAACAAAATTTAAAATTTGGGTATAATAAGAATGCAATGTGCGAGTATTTTTATCAAAAAAAAAAAAAAATCATTTAAGTTTCAAAATAATACATTGAGTAATTGAAGAGCTGTATCGTTTTTTCAAGAAATATAGTCTGTTAGAACTTATGGAATACTGTTTGGAAATGTCTCAAAAAATATTTGGTTATAATAATGCAATGCGAGTATATATATATATATATATATATATATATATATATATATATATATATATATATATATATATATATATATATATATATATATATATATATATATATATATATATATATATATATATATATATATATATATATATACAGTCGAGTCCCGACTTACGCGAGGGATGCGTTCCAAGACTCCTGGCGTAAATCAAAATTTCGCGTTGTGGAAAAATATATGTATGCAATTTTTTAGAAGCATATCAAATTTTTTTAGACACTTATAAACACCCCTCAAACTGCTCTAAAGCATTCCTCAACTATGCACTACAGTTTCTTACATGAAGAACTAAACTTGTACTGTGTTAAAAAAAAAAACTTTTTTATTCAACATTAAATACTTTAAGATGCACAAAATGAATAATCAATGGGAGGGAAAGACGTAAAATGAAACACGATACGCACAGTATGTATTAATATTAAAATGCTGCACTATAATAGTACTATACAGTCATACAGTATCAATATTTATGAGTTAAAAAATTAAGTTAATGATGAATATGCTCCATGATCAGATCGTTATTCTTCTCTAATACATTTTTAAATCCGGTTGCTTCGCCATTTCTTTCATAACTTCTCAATTTGTGGCAACAGCCCCTCTTACTGATTTCTTCTGAAGAGCAGCTTTCACTTTCATAATATTTATTTTGCTAGACTGGCAAACTTCAATATTGAAACTAAGCTCTGAAATTTTACGGATATTTTTTTGTTTTGACTTTTAATTTACGTATGGAAGATTCACTCTTACTTATTGTCGCTCTACCGTCGACGTTTTATAGTTATTCAAGCATATCAAGGTATAAAGAATCTTACTTTTATTTTTTTTTAAATCAGAAACTTTCTTTTTCTTCCCATCTTCACAAATTTAATATGAAGGTGCCACTAAGATGCCATTATATTTCATCAGCTTTAATATTTAGAATGAAAAAAATAAATAAATGAAAATGCTAAGTGGTTATTTGATGCATTAGCAACGCCATGCGTAGACTGGTGTGGGAAGTTTCGCTGTCAGTGATGCTTAAAAGGATGTAATAGCATTCACGAAATCAATATTTATTAGCCAATAACGAAGCCGATACTTCTTTCCAAAAAATTTCGTGTTGTGGACGAAAAACTCGCGGTAGCTCTAAAATTCGTTACTCGTGAAAAATTCGCGTTATAGCCATTTCGCGTAAGTCGAATCGCGTTGTAGCGGGAGTCGACTGTATATATATATATATATATATATATATATATATATATATATATATACTATAGTATATAAAACATTTTGCTTCAAACAATAATGCATTGAGTAATTGAAGACCTTTAGCGCTTTATCCTGAAATTTAATCTGTTAGAACTCCTTTCGTTTAATATTTCATGGAATATTGGTTGGAAATGCCTGAATCTTGTACAAAATGAAAAATATTCTTTTTCTTCATATTTTGATGTGTACTAAAACACAAAACTGCCGCAAACTGGAGCTGTACCCTCTTTGCACCACGAGGTCTTTAATTCTTATCAAGTAAGTTTTTTTGCTAAGAAGTTTAAACACAAATGAAAGCACTAATAACATGGGCGCCCATATGCAAAACTTTAAGGGGAAGAGGCTCAGATATTTTCCCCATGGTTTCCCCATAGAAACCGAGTTCAGTACAGATTCGAGTTATTAAAGTTTGATATTTTTAACAAATTATTCATTAATGGCTGGAGAAGAAATCTTTTTACAATTTTGCAATGAAAAAAGTACTAAAAGCAAATGGGTACTCTTGACTAATAAGGAGTCTCATTGTTAAATCACGCAACAGGTGTTTGTATTCAATATTTTTAACAACTTTTATTTATGCGTTGAACTTTCTTATTCTTTCCATTTAGGCACAAACTATTTTGCATAAGGGGTTGTCCACAAATGATGTCACGCTTTGAGGGGAGGAGGGGGGTTCGTGGAATTGTGAGTTGAGTTTGTGACAAAGTGGAAGGAGGAGGTAACAAGAAATGTGACATCACACATTTTGTTCTTTTTAAAAGAACAGATTAATAAAAATAGCGTGACATGTGAAAAAGGAGCGGGAGGGGTACGGTGAAATGTGACACTCTGTGACAATAGGGGGAAGAGGGAGGTCAAAAAGATGAAAAAGGTGTGACATCATTTTTAAACAGTACCTAACTCGTTTTTTAATCCCCCTCCCTAATATAAACAGTTTGAGCAAAAGAGAATCGAGCATAAGACTTAAAATACATTCACATAAAAGATTGCTTCGAATGCATTTTCCAAGAACTCGTAATTGGATCTTTACTTCAAGTTTAGTTTCTAATACAACGGTGTTTATGAAATCTTGCACTGATGAAGAAAATTTAATTAAATAAAAAAACTTTAAAATTTATGCATTATTCCCTTTTTATTTTGATCCTTATATCGTCAAGTTTTCCCCCATTATTACACTACTAGCTTATAGGGTACGTTGGTGGAACAAACACCGAAATCTGAAAATGACGTCAATGAAAGAAAAAGCTTCTGAGGTATGGCAAATGGGATTTTGACAGTTAACCTCCCTAAAACTTGGTTTTAACACATATCACCAACTAGCACACACACCCAGCGTTGCCTGAGTCAGTAATAATATTGAGAAACAATTTATACTTTCCTTTATTTAGTTTCACCCGCGTTAATAAGAAAACAATGTATTAAAAAATTATTTTAAGTATATCACGCTATGATATATATATATATATATATATATATATATATATATATATATATATATATATATATATATATATATATATATATATATATATATATATATATATATATATATATATATATATATATATATATATATATATATAGTAAAAAATTGCGCCCATCCTTAGCCACATCGATGTTTTCCGTTAAATAAGAAAATAGAAAAAAAAATAATAATGAAAAACTACCGAAAACCCTTGATTTATAAACTAGTTAATTTTTAAATAAGCCGGGTAATAAATGCTGAAAACCTTCCAGCACACAGTCGGGTTCAAACCCGAGACCCTGGGGATGCTCGCGCAGCTCTTTACCGACTGAGCTATTCGGGCAACAAAATTTCGAGCTATTGATGCAACAAAAAATGTATCAGGATTATTATTAATTTAATTTCAATGTATTGATGCTCCACTCCTATTAGTCATAGCGTGATGTTATAGCCTATATAGCCTTCCTCAATAAATGGTCTATTCAACTCAAAAATAATTTTTCAGTTCGAACCCTGAGATTAGCGCGTTCAAGCAAACTCTTCAGCTTTATATTAATAGTATAAATTCAAATTTGGCAGTATACATCCCTATAAGAACATTGCCGGAAAAAAAACTTTTTTGCCGGTAATTTGGTTGGCAATTAAAAACTTTACATGCAAACTTCTTGTCATGATTTTACTTGGCATGTTCCCTAGTGATTTGGTCGAATACCGAATATTCAGCCAGATTATGCCGAATATTCGGCCACAATCAATCCAATCAATATCGGCCACAAGTATCCCAGGTAAAATCATGACAAGAAGTTTGCATGTCAAGTTTTTTATTGCCAACCAAATATAAAGATTTTTTTGCCGCCACTGTACTAATATGGCTAAATCTTCACCGCCAGGAAGCGAATTCTGGCCGCACTAGTGCCTGGCGAGATGTTGGAAATAGTCTAAATCTTCTCAGAGCTATCAAAAGGTGTACACATAGTAATGCATAAACGTTGCAAAAAGCTTTTTGAGACAAGGATCAAAATTAAAAAATAATCATGTTTAAATCTGAAGTAGTTATTTTTTTTTTGTAATTAAGAGTCTATATCATTGTAAGGTCCTATATGATGAAATGCTATTTTAAGATGAATGATATAATAATGATACTCTAAGAATACAATTTTACCAAGTTTTTATGAAAAGTTTTCAAAAAATGCCTTGTAAACAAGTTTCTGGTGACGCTTCCAAGTTTAAGGAATCATTTACTAATAAAAAGGTAGCTTTTATGTGTGTGTGTGAATTCAATAACATATATTTATTTCTAACATTCCCGGCTCCATAGTTGGACTGATTTCTACTTTTAAACTTTGTGTCAGTGGATCAACTTTTTCTCTCCTTTGCGCCAAGCTTTTAAGAACAAACATTGAATTCGATTTGATTTATTTTACTTCTTTTGGTACTGAATAGTTCATCTTCAGAAAAGCAAGAAAATGAGATAGTACTAAGAGCTAATCAAAAAATGAGTGTCGTTGTGACTGATTAACTGAAGTGGTACCAAAAGAGGCGAGAGGAAAATGACTTGAGCGTATTTCTTGTATAATCAAAAAGTTGTCAGTCCTAATTGATGCTTCTTTAGCTTACTTCAAATGCCACTGAGGACTAATTTCCATATGTGTTTCTAAATTGACGTTTGAGAAAAAAGTTCGTATTTTAACGGATAGAAAGAAGTTAAAGTTAGTTATTTAGCGGGATTCCCGGAGAGCCAATTTTATATGGAATCTTTGTACTCCTGCTAGCTTCTGGAGTGAAAGCGGTGTTTTTACCCAGAATGCATTACGCGAAACAAGTTCGTCTACTAGCCGCTAAGGATGCTGGGTAAAAACCGCTTTCTCTGGTACAATGGAAGAACCTCTTTTTACATGGAAACGGGGAATTTTTCAATCGTTTTTTTTGTGGAGCCAGAACGGGCATTTACCGGGTCGAAAAGTGCGTTATGAACGCGGCTACTGAGCACTGAATACATACCAAGAACGTGTTCGTCAATACAGTGAGACCGAAGGTTGCTAGCTGTTACCATGGGTGCAGAGTTGCTGCAGACTTTCCCTCTCCTTCAGAACTATAAATGCCTAAACTGTAGAGACAGTGCTGCCATCTATCTAAGCCAAAGTCGGACCTCTCCCCATTTGGCGATCTCACTTTCTCAGGAGCCGTTCAGTTCTGCTTCAAATCACTTAATAAGTGAATGGAGCGTAGATCTCTCGAGTAGAAATAACAACTCCCTGAATTAACAATGAGAAAACGAGTACATCTTTGTGAGATACAGTAAAACCCCTCCTAACGGACACCCCTCAAGTGCGGACAGCCCTCTTATGCGGACAATTTTTAATTCCCCGATTCCAAGGCAAATAACATTACTAAACCCCCTGTCCTGTGAACACCCCTCTATTGTGGATAAAAAAAATTGTCCCGTTAGTGTCCGCATTAGAGGGGTTTTACTGTACATGCTTGACTGTGGCTGCTGTTTGTGTTTCAATCTCAAGATCAAACCATTTTCTCATTAAGATTAAAGTATCTTGTCCCCTTGAAACATATGTGAGCAATCTTTTGCGTGACAACGTTGTTCTTTTATAGTATTTTTCATTTTATTCATGAAAGCTGTTATTGAATCAATGAGTCCGAAAGCCGTTAGGTTCTACCAAAGAAAATGACTGGTTTTCGAACTCATCGATTCAATTGCTTCTAATAAGTATTTTTCTTACTCTGAGAGTGATCTTTGCAGGTTATTTATCTCTGAAAACAAAGACAAAGAACTTTTGCTTAGGATATTTATTTCATTGTTTTATATTTAAAATAATCAATGGTTCATGTTCAATTATAATGTGATTATTGTTGTTTAATTCCAAAAGGTGATTTTCTAAAATTATTTTTGTTCATTTTTTGCAACTTTATTTCAGTTTTTTTCCTTTTGAAATGAATTTTCCCTAATTTATTGAACTTTTAAGATATTATAAATTCATATTTATAAATCTTTTAGTCCTATATAACCATTTGCCTGTAGTGCATGCTATTTAATTTTAAACATTATTGCACGGACATTTAAATAATCAGTATTTGCGTTTTAAATTTTCCTTTGTTTGCTAAATGAGAAACTCTCAAAACAATACAATTCTAAACGTACTTATATCAGACCACCAATTTCAATATTTGTTAAACTATCCTGTGCAAACGCATTGATTTTAAAAGCTGACAATGACTGGCGTTTTGCCATCAATCCAGTTATAAGGCTTCAATGGATTAGTCTCAAAATAGAAATCGAGAAAAATGTGATTAACAGACATTCAGACCATTGTGTGTGACGTCACTCGGAGACGTCATAGGAAAGAATAGATCCGCTGTTGGTGGTCTTTTGTTTACTAATCAAATGAATGAAAGGCTTTGGTTTCTACCATTGCTTCTTTTATGTACTCTACCCGATGAATTGAGTTTTTCTTTTGTTTTCCCAGCTAAGGATATATGCTTGGGTTGGCAAGTTCTCTTCTTGCAGTTGATTTCAAAATAATACTTGGAAGATGTATTTTTAGCACCTATTAACAGTTTTGTTTATCCTTCTTTAAAGTATTACAAATTAAAGTGCGACTGGTAATTATTCTTTTGCTTAAGCATTAAGAAATTCTGTACATATTAGACAATTTCTTAAGATATACATTTATTCCTAAATTATGATTCATTTATCATTGTAGAAAATAAATTAATTAATCTATAGGGTCTGGTGGGGGAAAGTGGTCAATGGGGTAAAGTGGTCATTCGTCAAATCAATGGCTATAGCTTGGAAAAAAATGTTCGAATGAATGTGAAAATTTTATTATAGTGTAGGGCAGTTAGAAACTACAATTTGAATACAAAATTTTACAACTGGAAAAAATTTTATTTGTTAAAGAAAAATATTTTGTGTGAATATGAAAAGTTTTAAATCTAAACACCTCTTTTAACTTCCTTGGAAAATTTTGTTGGTCAGAATTATGATCAGATTGACTGCATAGGAAGCTTCCTACATGTCTCAAGAACGCGTTCTCATTAGCAGTTAGCTGAATCTCTTTTAGATAATGTTTTAGAACAATTTAAGTAAGATGGGGTAAAGTGGTCATAATATTAGGCTTAACAAATATTGTTATTCTAATGTCACTTAATCGTTAAGTATAAGGCAGATATAAATTAAATATTAATTTCACTTAATATGTATTGCTTTTACAGTAAACGGGGTTAAATATACGAGTATATGAATATGCATACGCATATACTCGTGTAAGCCCGTATTCACATAAATGCACCAATAAATACGTATATGGATATCTGCAAGTACTTTTAATCTATACAGATATACATTCGACTATACACGTATATACTCACTTATACTCATATTACATGGGCGTCGCGGCCGGGGGGGGTCCAAGGGGTCCGGACCCCCCCAATATTTGAGGACCGGACCCCCTCAATATTTGAAAATCGGACCCCCTCGATAATTGTCAAGATGAAATTCATTATTTTGGGGAAATTATTTTTGCTTTGAAGACTTTAAACAGTTGCATAATACATAATTTACCATATTTAATTCATATCAAATAAAACGAAATGAACATCGAAAAAAAAAAGAACTAAATAAAAACAAAATAGGTGATGTGTATAGTGAACAGAAAGTCGGAAAGTGAACTCCAATGACAAACCATTGCTCTGCTCTCTGCGCACACGAGCTTCAGTGGAGGATGCTAGAAAGGGGACACCTTCTCCCGAGTGCAATGTCAGCCATCCATAGTCGTGTCGCCGGCCTCCCCAGCTTGAAAGCAGGGCTGCGGATTCGGAAGGAAAATGACCGACTCCGACTCCTGGATTTTTAAACGCCCGACTCCGACTCCTGGATTTTTAAACGCCCGACTCCGACTCCAGATTTTTTTATTTTTACTTTATTGTATTTTTTCAATTCCCTCTCCCCCTTCAGGAAGGGGGAAAAACCACAAACAGAGATTGAAATATTAATTCTTTTCCATGAAAATTTCGCATTTTGTATTTTATTGTAAACTTAAGATGCATACAACGTCAGAAATTCAATTAGAAAATCAAATTTTCCAATAGTTACGAGTTCAAAGTGAGATGACTTAAAAATACCATTTTTTTCTTTTTCAATAATTTAAAAGGATTACTTGTAATTTGCCCCCTTTTAATGTTTAACAAATACATATTGATAAAATCGTGTGCTTTAAAATTTTGAAAGTTGCAACTTGAAAGAAAAAAAGCTTTTTTCTAAGTCTAAGTTCTTGAGAAGGGGTGGTTTGCCCCGGGTGACACCCAAAGTTAATTTCAGAGTTTGTAAAAAATATAAATATTTTAATTCTGAAAATTTTCTTGAGCATATTTTAAATTATATTTAACTTTTCAATTTCAACGAAAGTAAGGCACATATACGTCAGGAGCAAATTTTGCACAAAATGCGGCGGTATATAAATTTGTACGAATAGCTTTTGCTATACCTATATTTCTTCTTTGCTAAATTTTTAATTTAAATTTTAGTCTGCTTTATAATTAACCTTAATATGAAGATTTAAAGATTAACTGCAATTATTGAGAGTTGTAACCAAGAAATCATTTACACTTATTTTGTTCCATACTTTTTATGGAGAATTAAGCATATAGAAATGGTTTTGACAAAAAAAAAATCATCGGATCTTTTAGATTCGTGCTTTCATGCCAGAACTTATTTGCAAATTTGCCGAACACTCTCAAACGTTTCCACCCGAGGTACGGGCCTCGACTTACTAAATTGTTACTTTCCTTTAACTATTTTATAACTGAGATTGAACAAAACACTATATTTCTACTTTTATTTGAAAGTGATTACTTGAAAATGTTAGGCAACAAAACCGTTTGCTGACAGTTGCTATTTGTTAAGTTAAAAAGCAAGCAAACTAGGGGCGGCTACAGAAAGTTCGGAAAGCACTTAAGTTAGCTGATTGCCATAATCGCAGTTATTTTCTCATTAGTAGCTTTTTATACGTGTAATCGAACCAATTGCTAGTCAGTTTTTAAAAAATGCAAGGAGAGTCAGTGAAAATGAAAGTAAAAAAGAAGGTCGGAGTCCAACTCCTTTGCCCCAAAATCAGTTCGACTCCGACTCCACAGCCCTGCTTGAAAGTCATTCCAGCGTATTTGTTGCTATTTAGGGGGAAACAACGGGACAACTTTAAGATACTGAAACTAGATGGACAACTCCCCCCCCCCTTTTTACGACTCAACAGAAGTCAGACGGGGATCTGAGTTTCTGCCCCTTTCTTTCTTATCTCGTTTCTCGGCGCTTCCAGGTTTCTGTTTCAAGTTTGGCAGTGTTTGTTTCTCCGATTCGATTCAATTTATAGCGACCCCGACGTTACCCAAACAAAATGAGACACCTGACCTCTTTGGCGATTTTTTGCAGCTGGCAACAACACCCTGGCCAAAGGATGCTCAAAAATTTAGAAAACCTCTTAGCTGGTCAAAGGTTAAGTTTGGGGTAGAAAGGGAAAGGACGTGTCATGTGTTTGTCATTATTCAACACGTGGCTTCAAAGTACCTTACCGAAGCGCGGTTTCTCAAATGTGTTTGCGGCATCTCAAATTTGACCAAAAAAGCGTTACGTTACAGAAAAAAAGAGGAGAAGTCTAAAAATGAACGTGCAATTTCAAAAGCAAATCGTAGGTCAGCATAACGATGGATACTGTGATGTCACTTCCGATAGACCAACGAAAAAAGAAGCGCAAGATGACCAGAAAAAAAAAAAAAAAAAAAACAGAAATAAAAGGAGCTTCCCTATTGGGAAACGTTCCGACAAAAACAAAAATAATTTCATATTGTCTTTTAGTCTCCTTGAGAGTAAGTGACCTGAAGAGCGCTCCATTTTTGGAAAAAATACTTTTTTTACATATTCGATTACGGCTATGGATAGGTGACTTGAAACGGGAAAATGTAGCAAACCTTCTACGTCAAATGAACCTGAGTAATTTTTAACTACTGAATCATCAACAACATCCACGGAACCATTTTTAAAAAGTCAAAAGACCGTGATAGGTAAGTACCATTCTGTTTAGTGTATCATGCAGGGATTCCCCGATTTTATACTATTCAGATTAGGTTATTTCTCGATTTTCTGAATGAAATTCCTAATTACCCACATCGCTATCTAATAAGAATCTCCTTTTAATGCAATATTTCACAAAAAACTTCGAAATTTGAAGACTCGTCAGAATTTTCCGGGAAAGGAAAGTTTATGAAAGTTCACAGTGACCTCCTATCGAGTAGCTCCTGAATGCCTGTTAATCAGGTATGCTTTACAGTCAATATTTTGACATTATGAGTCCTATCCGAGCTAATGCGTTCAACTTTCTCTCTCGCTCTTTTTTTTTTTTTTGAAATGTTTCATCTTTTATAAATTTTAATGGAATAAATAATACTCCTTTTAGTTATTAAAGCTTAACAGAAAATTATCCATTAATAATCCTGCTTTACTGAACAAATTTTATTGAAATAACCATTTTAAAACTTATTGTCACGTGTCAGAAAAAAACAGTTCATTTCTCTTATCTCTTTCCCATCGTCCGCTGATCAGAATTCAATTATGCACCAAATGCTGTTTGTTCTCTGTGTAGGCCAGTACTTTTCAATCTGTGGGGTGTGCCTCTCAAGGCAGGCCTATCACTTAAAGAGGATCAGGAGGGGCACTTTCCCCGCTGACTTTGAGAAATCAAAAATTAAGGTATATACGAGTACATGCGCATGGCTATTGCTGTTTTTTGGTTGCTTATGCATTGAGTGTATGAAGGATTCAACAAAAAAGCAAATTTTTGGTGCATTTGTTACAAAAAACCTGAAAAAATTAAGAAAATACTTTAAAAGGTTGCATTATTAAAATAGGATATTATGAGAGCTTAATTATTTGTGTCTTATTTTATTTTTGTAGTTGTGTTTTTCGTAGGTTCGTGAATGTCATAAGGGTGAATTATATACTTTAATTTTTTAATTAAAAAACATCAAATTAAACTCTTTCGAATCCAACTTGTGCCAAGAATTTAGAGCTGCAGGGTTTATCACTATGTAATATAAAATTTAATTATACAGTTGTCGCGGCTTATATATGAGTCACATTTTGTTCTAAACAGCTTTGATTCCATAAAGCGGCTGATTCAATGAAGCTAGATTTCGTTTTTGATGATTTCATTCATTAAAAACGGTTAATTCAATTGTCCACTGTTTCAAAATGTTGAAAATTTGGTGCGGCTACTCTTCGTGTGCCGCCCTTCGTCGTGTAAAGCTGAAAGAAGCTTCATTGCGCTGAGAAAGCTGAAATTGTATCTAAGGTCGACTATGACACAAAAGCGGTTGACTCATGTTGTTTTATGTTTCGTTCACAAAAACATCTTGGACGAAATTGATCACAAATAAATAGCACGGATATTCGTATTCCATGTGCAGTCTAGAAAAAATGTATCTGTTGGTATTTAATTTTTTTTCTTATTGTGTAATTATGTAAATCAAGATGTAAACCTTTGAAAGTATTGTATCAAATGTAAATCCAATTCTATTTGAGGTCAAGTTTTTGTCTCATATATATATATATATATATATATATATATATATATATATATATATATATATATATATATATATATATATATATATATATATATATATATATATATATATATATATATATATATATATATATATATATATATATATATATATATATATATATATATATATATATATATATATATATATATATATATATATAAAACGAATTTTTCTTAATGCAACTTGAAAATGACAGAATCAAAATGGTCCCCCCCAATAAATTTCAGCTGACGACGCCAATGCGTCATATATATATATATAAACACTTATAAACTCAGGTAGACACGAATATACGCGTACGTACTCGAGTAGACACTTACTACAAGCATATGATATACAAGTAAACACGGTGAGTTTAAACTATTTGTCAAATTATTCAAATGTGTTAGAGAAGAGGATAAGAAGCAAGAATCATAAGGAACATATGGTCCCAAACACAATGCTGACGCACTACATGCACGCAAAGCCAGAAACTGATGGATGCAAAACAGGTCACAAATTTATATTACACACAGAAAATTTTACACAACATTTTAGGTCTCAAGAAAGTTTTAATGCGATTGATGAAATTTGCGGTCTGCAGCTATAATACATGTGCTTCGCAATCACAAAGCTCTCTCTGTTGCAATAACGAGACTTTTGAAAAAGTTCCATCTGTCGCCGCGCCTTTGCTGCGACAACAGGCCGTAACTTTTAACAACTACTTTAAATATTTCTTAAAAACTAAAATGTTGGGTAAAATCATCTTTGTGTAACAAAATTGCGATTTGTTTGCATTCATCAGTTTCCGACTTTGTGTGCATGTAGCACGTCAGCTAACGTAACGTTCCTTATAATTCTTTGCTTCTTATTCTCCCCTCTCACACTCCTTAGATTTTTACCCAAGAGCTTGGATTCATTCTGTAGGCATACATGCATATAAGCTTAAAAACTCGTGCATACATCAGTACATGTACTGATGTATGCACGTAAATGTACGTATATACGCATTGGCGTCGTCAGCTGAAATTTATTGGGGGGGACCATTTTGATTCTGTCATTTTCAAGTTGCATTAAGAAAAATTCGTTTATATATATATATATATATATATATATATATATATATATATATATATATATATATATATATATATATGAGACAAAAACTTGACCTCAAATAGAATTGGATTTACATTTGATACAATACTTTCAAAGGTTTACATCTTGATTTACATAATTACACAATAAGAAAAAAAATTAAATACCAACAGATACATTTTTTCTAGACTGCACATGGAATACGAATATCCGTGCTATTTATTTGTGATCAATTTCGTCCAAGATGTTTTTGTGAACGTAACATAAAACAACATGAGTCAACCGCTTTTGTGTCATAGTCGACCTTAGATACAATTTCAGCTTTCTCAGCGCAATGAAGCTTCTTTCAGCTTTACACGACGAAGGGCGGCACACGAAGAGTAGCCGCACCAAATTTTCAACATTTTGAAACAGTGGACAATTGAATTAACCGTTTTTAATGAATGAAATCATCAAAAACGAAATCTAGCTTCATTGAATCAGCCGCTTTATGGAATCAAAGCTGTTTAGAACAAAATGTGACTCATATATAAGCCGCGACAACTGTATAATTAAATTTTATATTACATAGTGATAAACCCTGCAGCTCTAAATTCTTGGCACAAGTTGGATTCGAAAGAGTTTAATTTGATGTTTTTTAATTAAAAAATTAAAGTATATAATTCACCCTTATGACATTCACGAACCTACGAAAAACACAACTACAAAAATAAAATAAGACACAAATAATTAAGCTCTCATAATATCCTATTTTAATAATGCAACCTTTTAAAGTATTTTCTTAATTTTTTCAGGTTTTTTGTAACAAATGCACCAAAAATTTGCTTTTTTGTTGAATCCTTCATACACTCAATGCATAAGCAACCAAAAAACAGCAATAGCCATGCCCATGTACTCGTATATACCTTAATTTTTGATTTCTCAAAGTCAGCGGGGAAAGTGCCCCTCCTGATCCTCTTTAAGTGATAGGCCTGCCTTGAGAGGCACACCCCACAGATTGAAAAGTACTGGCCTACACAGAGAACAAACAGCATTTGGTGCATAATTGAATTCTGATCAGCGGACGATGGGAAAGAGATAAGAGAAATGAACTGCTTTTTTCTGACACGTGACAATAAGTTTTAAAATGGTTATTTCAATAAAATTTGTTCAGTAAAGCAGGATTATTAATGGATAATTTTCTGTTAAGCTTTAATAACTAAAAGGAGTATTATTTATTCCATTAACATTTATAAAAGATGAAACATTTCAAAAAAAAAAAAAGAGCGAGAGAGAAAGTTGAACGCATTAGCTCGGATAGGACTCATAATGTCAAAATATTGACTGTAAAGCATACCTGATTAACAGGCATTCAGGAGCTACTCGATAGGAGGTCACTGTGAACTTTCATAAACTTTCCTTTCCCGGAAAATTCTGACGAGTCTTCAAATTTCGAAGTTTTTTGTGAAATATTGCATTAAAAGGAGATTCTTATTAGATAGTGATGTGGGTAATTAGGAATTTCATTCAGAAAATCGAGAAATAACCTAATCTGAATAGTATAAAATCGGGGAATTCCTGCATGATACACTAAACAGAATGGTACTTACCTATCACGGTCTTTTGACTTTTTAAAAATGGTTCCGTGGATGTTGTTGATGATTCAGTAGTTAAAAATTACTCAGGTTCATTTGACGTAGAAGGTTTGCTACATTTTCCCGTTTCAAGTCACCTATCCATAGCCGTAATCGAATATGTAAAAAAAGTATTTTTACCAAAAATGGAGCGCTCTTCAGGTCACTTACTCTCAAGGAGACTAAAAGACAATATGAAATTATTTTTGTTTTTGTCGGAACGTTTCCCAATAGGGAAGCTCCTTTTATTTCTGTTTTTTTTTTTTTTTTTTTTTTTTTTTCTGGTCATCTTGCGCTTCTTTTTTCGTTGGTCTATCGGAAGTGACATCACAGTATCCATCGTTATGCTGACTTACGATTTGCTTTTGAAATTGCACGTTCATTTTTAGACTTCTCCTCTTTTTTTCTGTAACGTAACGCTTTTTTGGTCAAATTTGAGATGCCGCAAACACATTTGAGAAACCGCGCTTCGGTAAGGTACTTTGAAGCCACGTGTTGAATAATGACAAACACATGACACGTCCTTTCCCTTTCTACCCCAAACTTAACCTTTGACCAGCTAAGAGGTTTTCTAAATTTTTGAGCATCCTTTGGCCAGGGTGTTGTTGCCAGCTGCAAAAAATCGCCAAAGAGGTCAGGTGTCTCATTTTGTTTGGGTAACGTCGGGGTCGCTATAAATTGAATCGAATCGGAGAAACAAACACTGCCAAACTTGAAACAGAAACCTGGAAGCGCCGAGAAACGAGATAAGAAAGAAAGGGGCAGAAACTCAGATCCCCGTCTGACTTCTGTTGAGTCGTAAAAAGGGGGGGGGGGGAGTTGTCCATCTAGTTTCAGTATCTTAAAGTTGTCCCGTTGTTTCCCCCTAAATAGCAACAAATACGCTGGAATGACTTTCAAGCAGGGCTGTGGAGTCGGAGTCGAACTGATTTTGGGGCAAAGGAGTTGGACTCCGACCTTCTTTTTTACTTTCATTTTCACTGACTCTCCTTGCATTTTTTAAAAACTGACTAGCAATTGGTTCGATTACACGTATAAAAAGCTACTAATGAGAAAATAACTGCGATTATGGCAATCAGCTAACTTAAGTGCTTTCCGAACTTTCTGTAGCCGCCCCTAGTTTGCTTGCTTTTTAACTTAACAAATAGCAACTGTCAGCAAACGGTTTTGTTGCCTAACATTTTCAAGTAATCACTTTCAAATAAAAGTAGAAATATAGTGTTTTGTTCAATCTCAGTTATAAAATAGTTAAAGGAAAGTAACAATTTAGTAAGTCGAGGCCCGTACCTCGGGTGGAAACGTTTGAGAGTGTTCGGCAAATTTGCAAATAAGTTCTGGCATGAAAGCACGAATCTAAAAGATCCGATGATTTTTTTTTTGTCAAAACCATTTCTATATGCTTAATTCTCCATAAAAAGTATGGAACAAAATAAGTGTAAATGATTTCTTGGTTACAACTCTCAATAATTGCAGTTAATCTTTAAATCTTCATATTAAGGTTAATTATAAAGCAGACTAAAATTTAAATTAAAAATTTAGCAAAGAAGAAATATAGGTATAGCAAAAGCTATTCGTACAAATTTATATACCGCCGCATTTTGTGCAAAATTTGCTCCTGACGTATATGTGCCTTACTTTCGTTGAAATTGAAAAGTTAAATATAATTTAAAATATGCTCAAGAAAATTTTCAGAATTAAAATATTTATATTTTTTACAAACTCTGAAATTAACTTTGGGTGTCACCCGGGGCAAACCACCCCTTCTCAAGAACTTAGACTTAGAAAAAAGCTTTTTTTCTTTCAAGTTGCAACTTTCAAAATTTTAAAGCACACGATTTTATCAATATGTATTTGTTAAACATTAAAAGGGGGCAAATTACAAGTAATCCTTTTAAATTATTGAAAAAGAAAAAAATGGTATTTTTAAGTCATCTCACTTTGAACTCGTAACTATTGGAAAATTTGATTTTCTAATTGAATTTCTGACGTTGTATGCATCTTAAGTTTACAATAAAATACAAAATGCGAAATTTTCATGGAAAAGAATTAATATTTCAATCTCTGTTTGTGGTTTTTCCCCCTTCCTGAAGGGGGAGAGGGAATTGAAAAAATACAATAAAGTAAAAATAAAAAAATCTGGAGTCGGAGTCGGGCGTTTAAAAATCCAGGAGTCGGAGTCGGTCATTTTCCTTCCGAATCCGCAGCCCTGCTTTCAAGCTGGGGAGGCCGGCGACACGACTATGGATGGCTGACATTGCACTCGGGAGAAGGTGTCCCCTTTCTAGCATCCTCCACTGAAGCTCGTGTGCGCAGAGAGCAGAGCAATGGTTTGTCATTGGAGTTCACTTTCCGACTTTCTGTTCACTATACACATCACCTATTTTGTTTTTATTTAGTTCTTTTTTTTTCGATGTTCATTTCGTTTTATTTGATATGAATTAAATATGGTAAATTATGTATTATGCAACTGTTTAAAGTCTTCAAAGCAAAAATAATTTCCCCAAAATAATGAATTTCATCTTGACAATTATCGAGGGGGTCCGATTTTCAAATATTGAGGGGGTCCGGTCCTCAAATATTGGGGGGGTCCGGACCCCTTGGACCCCCCCCGGCCGCGACGCCCATGTATATACGTCTATACAGGTATATAATTGTGTTTGCACATATACATGCGTATATACTCGTGCTTCACAATATATATATGTGAGCAGACACGTACAAACACGCACTGGATGTATCCACGAATTAACTCGTGTATACTCGTATATGTGTGTATGTACTTATATATGCGTGTATGCGTCTACTGTACAAGTATATACTCAGGTATGCACGTATGTACTCGAGATACAAGTGCATACACGCATATGATTTTCGTTTACATGCATATTTACCCGTACGTACACGTGACACGTATATACTCGTGTAGATACGTACACACTTCTGTAGGTAATCACGTATACATGCTTATATACTAGTGTATACACGTATATACTTGAGTAGGCACGTGCATGCATGTATCTGATGCATACATGTATCTACTCATATATGAACGTGTTTACTAATGTTTACACGACACGTATATACTCGTGTATACTCGCATATGCTTGTGCATATACTTGTAACTATAAAAATAAGCGAAATATACAAATATTAGGGTTGTTTATAATGGTTTTGCATCTATTTTTAACTATGACCACTTTACCCCATGCTATGACCACTTTCCCCCACCCCATGGGGTAAAGTGGTCATAAATACAAAGGGAAAAGAAAGTGTTATAAAACTACTTAAATCAATATTTATTTTCCTGAAACTCAGTGTACTGTGTTCTTTAATAATGCAATGTAAAATAAAAACAAAAAAAGTTTAAATGTTTAAAGAATTTATTGTATCTATTATTCACATAAGTTGAAAACCTACGATTTTATGACCACTTTACCCCACCAGACCCTACAGTGTTGTCGATGAGTTTTACTCAACCTGGGCACTATATTCAGGGAGCCGGGCCATCTGACATTTTGATCCCTAGAACCGAATGGAACCACTATAATGTGTACCGAAGAAGGGTCAAAGAAAACATATCTCTGCTTCTGACATGTTGTTTGATTGATGTTTGACTTATTTATATTCAACGAAAACAGAAGGTTTCATTAATTCATTCATTTTCGCTTCTCACTTTGAAACAAGTGAGAAACGAAAGTTTTGTTGCTCTGAAGAACAGAAATCATTTTCTGATTAACTATTACGCTTCTTATGTTTCACTTCTTCGGAATTTTAAAATAAAACTTTTCCTTAATACATAAAAAATGAAATATTTCAATTTTTATATACAAAAGCTGTTTTCTAACATACAATACAAAATATTCTCTGTCAACAACGAGCGAGAAAAATAACAATCATATTCCATCAAAACTCTAGCTCTTCTACCTTTTTTAGAGTTGCCATTCTGAAAAAACAACAAATGGCGCAGACGATAATTGAATTAAATAATGGCAAAGAAATAGAAAGCATTGCAGACGATGATAAATTAATAGAAATTAAATATGAAGCACAACAGACGATAGATGTACGAAAAACAGTACCATATTACTTCTCTGCATAAGTTCAACTTTCTTACTATTTGTTCAAAACGTATTTGTGTAATAACATACACTACCTGACCCATGCAAAACAATCGCGCTCGAAAGAAGGAATTAAAAATCCCGTTTTTTAAGGGTTCTCTTTATTTCTTTTTTTTTTTTTTTTGAATAATAGCAAAAATGTGACTTTTTTTTGAGCAATCACGATTGCTTATTGTTCTCACTTGACCGTCCTTGATGTTACGGTTCCTTTTTCAGCTTCAACTAGTCACACCAGCACCACCGCCCGCCGTCCTCTGCAGGCTGTCCCCCGGTCCTGAGCTATCCGCTTCTCCTGGTCGGAGGCGACCATGTCCTACACACACGCATGCTCACAACCATACAAACACACGACTTCACACACTCCTACACACACTCCTACACACATACATACACACACACATACACACACTCATGCCTGCACACACACACAAACACACATGCCTACATACACACACACGAACGCCTACACACACACGAACGCCTACACACACACACGAACGCCTACACACACACACGAACGCCTACACACACACGAACGCCTACACACACACACGAACGCCTACACACACACACGAACGCCTACACACACACGAACGCCTACACACACACACGAACGCCTACACACACACGCGCGTACACAGCACTCACTCACACACATGCATACATACATACATACATACATACACTTACACACACGCACCAACACAAACACACACATGCGCCTACACAAACACACACGCACATACACACGCTCGTGATTGCGAAAAACATAATTTGAATTCAAGATGCCAAAAATTCAAATTAATATAATTTTTTTTTAATTTTTTTTTATTTTTGGCTGATAGCGTAAAAGATCTTCAGAAAGATGTCTTACTTTTGAAGCATTAAGAAGGTTATAGCGTAAAATCATAAAATTGCAAAATATATCGCTTACTGGCGACAATAATAGCACAGCTCAAACAAATAAATAAACGAATTTTAATTGATTAATTCTCAATTTGACAATCTCAAACGCTACAATGGTGGCAAAACATTTAATGCTTTATTTACTAGTTGGGTTTTGAAGTCTAAATTGCTGAAGTTAAAAATATTTTCTTCTAAATTGCGTAGTTGTCATGTCTTGTCACTTTTGATTATATTGTTAGAATGCCACCACGCATCAATTATGTAAACTACCTTTAGGCAAGTTTTGTGGCAAGAAAGATGATTAAAATATCATTTCAAATCAATAATTATTATGTTTTTTTTTCCTTTCTTTCTTTATTATTATTTTTTTTTTCATTTGTCAGATGTGATGTGGTTGTAACGATCGAGTGATATTGCAAAATCATGTTTCGGAGTTAGACTGGGAAATGTTGTTCCTTATATTCTTGAAACACTTGTCTAAAATATAATTCTGTGCGTCAAAATGTTCTTCTTTTGCCATTATTATTTAACGCATTTATTTCGTTCAGGGAGGAAAAAACATGTATTCCATCAATTCTTTACTTTTAAGTTCTTAAAACGGAAAATTATTTTAAAGCTATTTTAAGATGACCCATGAGACTTACAACATAAGAAGAAATAAAAGGAACCCTTTGAATGTTGGTAATTCAGCGTAGAAATGAGCACATTTAATGCATGTTTCATAAATCTTATTTTTTGCAAACTGATTTTTTAAAAATATGTGATGATTCTGAACATATATATGTATATATATCAACCAAAAACTATATTGATTATAAGTTCTGTGCTCTTTAACTTTTAACACTTTTACTTTAAAATACGTGTTTAGTTTTTATGTTCATGCGTTTGTTTAATTTAAGAGGAAAACAGTGAATGTTCTACCAATGCTTTTCTTTTGTGTTGTTAAAACTAAAAATTATTTTGAAGCTATTTTAGGATGACCGAATGCGATTTACAACATATCTCTGAACTTAAGAAGCAATATATTGTCCGGCATACCAGGGTTCGTTGATTTAAATCAGCTTGATTTAAATTATAAGTCAAATCACGATTTAAACCGTGTGATTAAAAAAATCATTGACTTAAATCAAATGATTTGATTCAAGTGACTTTTTTAACAAAATCATTAATTAAAACCAGTTCATTTTATTTTTATAAATAAAGTTTGCATTTTTAGAATGTGTTGCTCTAACTTCAACTACACTGCGTTATACAATCTTAACTTCAAGAGGCAAAGTTACATAGATCCCTCTTTCTGTGTGTGAAACAGATTTTCACTCTTGTAATATTTCTTTTACTCTAAAACTACAGTTCAATTCAGTGCAGAACAAAATAAAAATTTGCAGTTTTTTTTATATACCATCGCTAATATATTTAAGAAAAGTAATTGCTTAGTTTATGCTTTTACATTAAAACGTACATGATGATGGAAAATTTATTATTTAGCAAATAATAAAACAAAATCACTTCTTATCTAAGTATTGTAACGTATTTATAAATCTTAAAATGTATTGAATAGTTAGAGAACTTATCTTAGTTTTAAAAGTAAGCAGAATGGATTCATCTATTCTGTGAAATTTATTATGTTTATAAATATAAAGTAATTAATGACTAAAAATTTTCGAAGATTTAAAAAAAAATCTAAATTAAATTTTAAAAATCCGACTATTTTGATTTTAAAAAAAATCACGAACCCTGCGGCATACCAACCTTCCGTATTTGGAGAGGGCGGTATGTGAGTTGTGGTGAGGATACGGTGGCGGAAGTGGTATCGATAGCAGACGATAGTAGCAGTCTATATGTGTGCCGTATATGCAGTACAGTCGAGTCCCGACTTACGCGAGGGATGCGTTTCAAGACGCCTCGCGTAAGTCGAAATTTCGCGTTCTGGAAAAGGGTAAGAAAACGACGTGTCGATAAACATAAACAATTATCTTAGACACTTGTAAACACAATTTAGACTGCTTTAAATCATTCCTTAAGTATATAACAATGTTTTTCACATGAAGAACTGAACTTATGCTGCATTAAAAAAAAAAAAAAAAAAAAAAAAACCTACGTTATTCAATATAAAATACTGTTATGATGTAAAAAATGAATGATCAATAGGAGGGAGAGACAAAGTGCAATACTGCATGTACAGTTTGCAATAATTATTATAACTAGGAAATGTCACACTGTTACACTACTCTGCAGTGGATAAGGTAATAATAATTACTATAACTAAAAAAACTGAAGATGATGATGGTTGGTACTGTGAAACTTATCCGATCGATAGCAATGTTGTTCTGCATATCGAGATTCTTCACTTTTTCTTTAAAGGAATTTTCTCTTCCCTAGCTTAAGCTGACACAGCCCACTTAAAAATGTTTACTACAATGTCAAATTAACTTTCACATTTAGAGTGGAAAATACGGAGTAGTGTTATTTGTATCCACTATCAAAGCGATGATTTGACTAATACTGTGTGGGAACTTTCGTACTTCAGTGATGCTAAAGGGATGAAATCCTTTCACGAAACTGATATTTAGTAGCCAATATTGAAGATGATACTACGCGTAGCGATTCCTTAGCGAAAACTTTCATGTTCCGGGCGAGAAATTCACGTTAGCTCTAAAATTCATTTCTCGAGAAAAACTCGCGTTATAGCCGTTTCGCGTAAGTCGAATCGCGTTGTAGCGCGAGTCGATTGTAGTAGCAATGGCATGGCACGGTGAGCGGGTGAGCATCGTCATGTGATGTGGAGGAGTGTATTCCGAATGGTGGTGTTATGATTCCTCCACACAGCAAGAACTTCGCATTAGGTTCCAACTTGACCAATATGATCCTTTTCGGGTAAAAAAAAATATTCACGCTGTCTAAATCACAGTCCAAGACTTTTCTTACAGTTCTATCAGACAATCGAGGGAAAGCTGCATATTTGATTGCTTGCAAACAGCCTGATCTCAGCCAAGCATTTTTTTTTCTTTTCTTTTCTTTTAGTGGCTCTAAAGTTTAATGTTCAAACATGAATTTTTTCTATCTGGAACAGAATTATGTTGGCTAAATTGGAACCGAACGCGAAGTTCTTACAGATTAATTATCAAAACCCACTGTTAAGAATATACTCCTCCACAAACCATGACAATGTACACCGTGCCATACCCTGGCTACTACTGCATATGGTACATAGACTTATCTAACTATTGATACTTCTTCCACCATTGTATCTCCACCGCAACTCGCACAGTGCCCTTTACAAATACGAGAGGTTGATATCGTCGCATCAGAGCAACAGTAAGATATCTAATCCCAGAAATGACTTAAAATATCTTACTGTTGCTCTGAGGTGACGATATGCCGGACCCTGCAAAAGCAGATTTTTTAATGTAGGTAATCCAGCGGCAGAAAAGTGCACATTTAATGAAAGAAAAAAAAAAAAAAACCTTATTTTTCTTGATAACCCACTTAAAAAAAAAGTGTGATCATCCTGAGCACATATTTCAGCTAAGTATGAATCACAGCTCAACGTTCTTCAACATTTAACCCAACTACTCTGAAATATGGGAACATTTTGTTATGTTTTCTCTCTCTTAATACGCACTCTCAGAAATGGACTTTCAAATTCGACAAAATTTTCTTCGTTTTTGACGAAATCGCTTCCAGGGATATGCTCCGAGCGAACATTTCGTCAAATTGAGGAAACTGCTTTCGTCTCTGGTTTGAAGATGCGAATTTCGTCAAATGTAATGAAATATTTCTTCATTCTAGTTTCGTCAAATCAGCGATCATTTTCGTAGTTTTGAGAGCATTAGTTTCGTCAAATTAATTTCGTCATATTTGAGCATGTTAATTTCGTAATTTTTTGAGTTTATTTATTTCTTTTATTTTTATTTTTTCTTTTTTGAGCTGATTAGTTTTCTCTCTTTTTTTTTGAGTATACAGACGAACCTCGTTAATTCGAACACGCTTAAAAAAGAATTACTTCTAAAGCAGAGTTTTTTGTAATCCCTGTCCCATTGTTGTTTTTTGAATAAAACGAATTCTGTTAAGAATAATCGATTTTAATGATCCATTAAAGTTCGTTTTAACGAGGTTCGACTATATTTTATAAGATTTAGTCAAATCTTAACTTCAGAATCTTACCACCATAATTTCCCACTTTGATGCGCATAGTTACCCTCACAGGCCCGTCATTTACGGGGGGGGGGGGTGTCATTCATGGGAGATAATCTCCCCCCCCCTTGATTTTTGAACAATTATGTCTTTACGTACGAAAGGCCGTGGTTTTAGTTGGTTTTCTATAAAATTTTTGAAGATAATACACCTTTTTCCACAGTTGGAAAAAAAATCGAAATGACTGGCCAGCACCACCCTCCCTCAAGTATTTGTTGAAGAAAGAGGCACATAAAAGATGTTTAAAAAATTTTTTATTAATGTAAAAATACAAGCAGACAATTTCTTTAAAGTGTAAAATTAATTATTGCAAATTCAAGTTAAAGAACAATGTGAAATGACATCTGGGAATCAGGGCTTTACGATGCACCGATACATCGTAAAATACCGATGTACGGTACACCCTTCATCATTACACCGGTTTAGAATAAAAACCTCTAAACCGATAGATCGGTGTGCTCCACAAGTTTGCTTACATCCAAGCATTTTCTTTTTATCCAAGCAAAAAAAAAAAAAAAAAAAAAAAAAAAAGAAGAAGAAGAAGAACGGAAACCCGCATGTTAGTCCGGCCCCATAAACTCTCCATGGTATATAACTAAACCCCCATATGGGGAGTTTTCCTGCAAAAAATCTATTTTTTGCCAGATCTTTTCCAAATTTGGCACAGAGGTTCATTCTTGATGCTCAGGAATACTCATTGAGCAGTTTTTGTCCCGCTATGGAGGGGGGGGGGGGGAACAACCCTCATGGGGGTTCTTCTTATAAAAGCCAAGTCTTTGTCGGATTTTTTCCAAATTTGGCACAGAGGTCCTTTGATGCTCGGGAATGCACACACAATGGTTTTAGTCCCTCCAGGGGGGGGGGGGCAACGCCCATGGAAGTTCTCCTTACAAAAATCAAGTTTCTGTTGGATTTCTTCTAAATTTGGCACAGAGGTCGTTTGATGCTCGGGAATTCAAAGGGCGGTTATTGTCCCTCGATTGTGGGGGGGGGGAGAGGGAACCCCATGGGGGTGCTTCTTATAAAAACCACGTTTTTGTCGAATCTTTTCCAAATTTTGCACAGAGGTCTTTTAATGCTCGGGAATTCAAGCAGGATAATTTTTGTTCTTCTATGGGGGGGGGGGGCAACCCCCATTGGGGTTCTTCTTATAAAAACCAAGTTTCTGTCGGATATCTTCTAAATTTGGCACAGAGGTCGTTTGATGCTTGGGAATTCAAAGGGTAGTTATCGTTCCTCTATTGTGGGGGGGGGGAGAGGGAACCCCAAGGGGGTGCTTCTTATAAAAACCACGTTTTTGTCGAATCTTTTCCAAATTTTGCACAGAGGTCTTTTAATGCTCGGGAATTCAAGCAGGATAATTTTTGTTCTTCTATGGGGGGGGGGCAACCCCCATTGGGGTTCTTCTTATAAAAACCAAGTTTCTGTCGGATATCTTCTAAATTTGGCACAGAGGTCGTTTGATGCTTGGGAATTCAAAGGGTAGTTATCGTTCCTCTATTGTGGGGGGGGGGGGAGAGGGAACCCCAAGGGGGTGCTTCTTATAAAAAACACGTTTTTGTCGAATCTTTTCCAAATTTTACACAGACGTCTTTTAATGCTCGGGAATTCAAGCAGGATAATTTTCGTTCTTCTATGGGAGAGGGGGGCAACCCCCCATTAGGGTTATTCTTATAAAAACCAAGTTTCTGTCGGATATCTTCTAAATTTGGCACAGAGGTCAGAGGTCGTTTGATGCTAGGGAATTCAAAGGGTAGATATCGTTCCTCTATTGTGGGGGGGGGGGGGGAGAGGGAACCCCATGGGGGTGCTTCTTATAAAAACCACGTTTTTGTCGAATCTTTTCCAAATTTTATACAGACGTCTTTTAATGCTCGGGAATTCAAGCAGAATAATTTTCGTTCTTCTATGGGAGGGGGGGCAACCCCCCATTGGGGTTATTCTTATAAAAACCAAGTTTTTTGTGGGATCTTTTCCAAATTTTACACAGAGGTCTTTTGTTGCTCGGGAATTCAAGCAGGGTAATTTTCCTTCTTCTATGGGGGGGGGGGGGGGGAGGGGACAACCACCATTGGGGTTCTCCTTATAAAAAGTTTTTGTGGGATATTTTCTGAATTTAGCACAAAACTTCTTTGATGCTCAGGAGTTCTCATTGGGTAGTTTTCGTCCAGCTATTGGGGTCTTTTTTTTTTTCAAAAACCAGTTTTTATAAGATCTTTTCTCAATTTGGCACAGAATTCCTTTGATGTTCGAGAATTCCCCGGTTTTAGTCCTGCTATGCATGGGGAATGCCCCGCGTGGGTTTTTGTCGGATCTATTCCAAGTTTGGTACATTTGTCCTTTGATGTTTGTGAATTCCCATAGGATAGTTTTCGTGCCAAATTTGGGAAAATTCTGACAAAAGCTTGGATTTTTGCAAGGAAAACTCCCCTAATCGGGGGTTTGCTGCCTATAGCGGGAAGAATAATTCAATCTGCTTCAACTACTCGCAATGTAAGTTTGGCGTTGCATCACGATGTAAAAATTCCTACATCGTCCAGCCCTACTGGGAATATAGAAATGCTACTTCCTCAGCAGACATTGGGTTCTAGAAGAATAAGACATAGGTTAGTTTTATGCAGAGTTACATCAATATTTGCTCATGAGAAAACTGCTGGGGATTTACTTCTTTATTGCATCGCATAAAAAAATTCCAAAGAAAAAAAAAGATTTTTATCAAACTAATACCATAAATTTTAAAGAAATAGTGCAATAAAATGGACAGCTTTAAGTTTGTATATCTTTGTTCGAAAATTAGATATAGAAAATGAAATTAGATAATCTTGAGAAAAAGCTTACCTTTTTCTTTTTTCAATCGATTATTTGTCTTATTAATTTTGCTTCTATGTAAAATGTTGGCAGAAATGTTTTCTATGTTGTGTTGTTTGGCAAAATTTATGTTTAATGCAGGAGGTGTATTATTGCATGCAGTACATACTTCATACTTTGAAGTACTTTGGTACATACTTCATACTTACCTCTCTGGAACTTCAAGAGAAATTAAGTACTTTATTTAACATAATTGATTAGAACCTTACTGATTTACTAAGATAGCTCCATAAGCATTAATGCAGAATTGCAAGTAAGAGATTCAAATGTATGTAATGAAAATAGTGACTAGCGTGTCGAGCAAAGTTTGCTAGTTTTTATCATATACTTTTTATTTTCCTTTCAATTTTTCATTTGAAATTTTACATAGACATTTTACTTTGTCTACAGCAAAAACCATTACTTTAACTTAAATTTGGACTTACAAGTAGTTCCTCTATGAAATGCTTCTGAAGAGAATTCCCCCCCCCCCCCTTTTTTTTGCTGATAATTCCTTGAGGCAGCAAATACGGCAATAAAATTAATGCTGCATTTATTTCAGCTGTAAAAACTATGTATAATGGAAAAATTCCTAATGATCACAAATCAGGTAACGCAAATTAACATAGAATTTAGCGTACTAAATGTGAAAATAAACAACAAAAAACGCTTTATAATTGTTATTATTTTCAAACATGCGGCTAACTTACCTTATTTTTTAAATCAAGGTTATCTTCAATAACTTATTTTAAATTTGGGAAAATTTGAAAAAAAATTGAAAATATTTAGCTGCAAAGCACAAAGATCTAGTTCTTTATGGAAATTAATATTTTCTTTGTAACTCAAAATGCATTGTATTAAATTAATTCTTACTTTACTTCATGTTTTATTTTGCAAGTAAATCCATTCAAAAGAAAAAAGAAAGAAACAGACTCAACAAATAATGAAGTATTGATACAACATAAACAGAAGACAGCTGCAGAAGGAAATGACATTACATAAACAACATGGGGTGCGACTTTAATAAGACCGGTCAACGAGCCTAACAAAAAAAAGGGGGGGGGGTATCATTTCCGAACCATAAGCTGAGAGCCAGTTTGCATTTATTTTTAATTGCATTAAGCACTTTTTTTCCTCGATTTTTATGGGCTTGTTTAAAAGGTTGCTAAGCAATTATTAAAAAATATTTTTTATGAACACTTTTGTGAGATAAAGTTCTTAATACTTTTTGATTATTAATTTCTTCAAAATCATATTTTATTTTTCTATTAAAAAATTTCATGTGGTTTTGTTAAGAATTAACTATAGAATATTTATTGTTTACCCATTCCAAAATATTAATCTTACCTAATGGGTAGAGCAATATTTCATTGAAAATGATAAGTGTTACGTACACTTTTGGGAGAGAGCTACTGTATAAATTATTATTGCATTGAATAAAATATTACATGTAGAGTAGAAGAAAAAAATACCAATACTTAGAGAGGGGGTGGGGGGCGGTAGGGTAGGGCGGGGCTAGTTGAGCAATTTTTTCTTCAAGTGATTATAACTCCTCCACAATAAGTCTCAACAGCTTGTGTGGCATACCGATGGATTCCTTATTTATTCTTCTACAAAAAAGCCCATAGTAATTTATTTCTGACTGATCAAGTTCAAAAGTTACAGCTGTATAAACGAAGAAAGTCAAGTAGGCTCAACTTACCCCATAGGTGAGGTAAGTTGAGCAAGGGTATGGGGCAAATTGAGCAGTTACAGATTCTAGTCTAACTAAGGTTTCTAGACATGAAATGAAAATTGTATTTGATAATCAACCGTTACTTTATTAATTCTAAGTTAAAAATAAAACAAAACATAATATTCTTCTAGATATTAAACATAAAAATAGAATCAACAAAAACGCAACATATTTAAAGATTATTTTTTTGGAATAAATTCAGCCTTTCCACTTAAAATCAGATTTTTTCAATTTCAATAAAGATTAAATTAAGAAAAAATATCCATAACGACTAAAACTAATCATCATCGTCATCGGAATTGCAATTGATGCAAATGAAATGAAGGCCAGTAACTTGGACACATTTTTTATGTGCCCACTCTTTACAATCTTTGAATTGGATTCACTTCTCTCCTGGTTTGCTGTCAGACCAGAATTCGCTACAAACCAGGCAGACACATTCATCTTTGTCACTTTCATCACTAGACTGAAGTATTTTTTTACTAACACTCTTCTTTTTTTTTGTTTTCAATTTTCTTCTTTTGCTTCTTAACTTTTTTACTAGATTTACTCTGTTCTTCTTGCAACGCGTTCTTCTCGGGTGTATCTGTGAGAATTGCAGCTTTTCTCAAGAGAAAAATAAAAGCACTATCATTTTAAATCACGGTGTAAGTTGAGCAACAGTTGCTCAACATACCCCGACCCGAGTATTTGAATTTAAAATGAAATTATAAAAAAACTGTATTAGTTTAAACAAAATCCATAATAGATATAGAAAATACATAAAATTAATGAAACTTTAACACTTACTTGATTGAAAATGAATAACATTTAACCTGTACAGAAGAAATATAGACAGACAAGATTTTTTTACTTTTCTTTCGCAAAATAAACAAAGCGCACGCGTGCCTTACTCGATCGTAAATTCTCCACTAGCGGTTGCGTAATGTGTTCCCCTCCCGCGCCCTCGCCTTTCCTTCATTTGACGTGTTAGCGTCCGGTGTATAGTTTCGGAGATATTTCGATTGCCCAACTTACCCCTATGCTCAAGTAGCCCCGCCCTACCCTATATTTGTTTTAGAAAATAAAAATGCAGAGTAAAAAAATTTTGAATTATTAAACAAAAACACTTCGTTCACCAGAATTATATTAGTAAAATTCATGAAGAAGAATGAAAACACATAACCATGTAACATATTCAACGTTGAAATTAAAATTTTCCAAGTTCTATGCTATTTATCAAGGCGCTGTATTTATTATCTACGTTGCTGTAGCTACGGTGGAATTTTTTATGTAAGTTTAAATTCGTAAAAATGCTTTGGTCATCTTTGTCAATTTTCTAACGAAATAAAGGTAGTACGTTTTTGAGAACAAATGTCAACAAACAAACATTTTCATTTGCAAATAAAAAATAACGCTAGTTAAGCCTAACGTGGAGGTGATTCAAAGTTAGTTTATACAGAATTCCAAACCAAATCGAACAGATCGTTTTCAATTTTAATGTGTGTTAAATAGAACAATAAACACAACACTAAACAAAAATATAACAATACATAAAAGAAGGCACATTGCACATACAAATTTTAATAAATACTAACCTTTTTTTATAAATCCTTTAGAATCACTGCCGTAAAATAATTTAACGAGCAAGTACAAGACTGAAACGAAAACTCCCAGAATGCACTGCAATATGACGAAATCGGGACGAAATTATTTCGTGAAAAATTTGAGATTTCTGGTTTCGTCAAATATCACGTGATTCAGTGACGAAAGGATCGTAGAAAATAACGAAATAGTGCTCGAGGATTGCTGAATCGTCAAAATTGAGCGTTTCATTTTTCACAGTGCGTATGGATAAAATCTTGATAACAGTTTTTAAAAATGTGATGATCCTGAACACATATTTCGACTAAAAATTTTATTTATTACGAGCTCTATGCTTTTCAGCTTCCAGCACTTTTACTCTAAAATATGGGAATATTTTGTTACATTTCCTATCTCTTTCTCAATACTTGTCGAAAAAATCGTTTTTGATAATATTTTTGTGTACATATATACACTCCTGTTAGTGAAAATTACAAGACCACGAAGGACTTATGCAAGTGAGCTGAAAATTGCAGGAAATGTAAAGTAGGGCATGATATACAAATGATTAGAACTGCAGACCGGTAGCGCATGCGTATGCTGAGCAGCCCCCTCTGAACGGCGGATCGAACCGAACATAAATAAACGGCTGCAGCGAAGCGTGTATGATTATCGGTGGTTATATGCTAGAGTAAACGTTAACTGAATCTTTTTTATGCCTCTTCGACGAAAGAAAGCGAAATTTGAGCAAATTTCGGAGTTTGAACGAGATAGAATCGTCGGCCTTCGTGAAGCTGGATTGTCTTATTGTGCAGAAGCCACTCGTGTACAGCGCAACAGCAGCACAATCATGCGTGTTTGGAAGCAGTGGACGTACGAGGGTCGGACAGCTCGGAAATCCGGGAGTGGACCCCGAAATGTGACGTCAGCTCTCGATGACAGACACCTGGTGAGTATGGCGCTGACGGACCGCACAGCTTCTTCTAGACAATTGGCAGCACAGTGGTCAACAGCTACAGGTGTTTCATTGTGAGCTTCATCAATTCGGAGATGTCTGCTGCAGCGTGGGCTGCGAGCAAGGGTTCCTTTATACAGGATTCCTCTCACTCAAAACCATCGCCCCCTGCGGCTACAGTGGGCCATGTGCTGATTGACAGCAGGTCGTCTTTTCTGACGAATCCCGCTTCAATTTGCGGCACCATGATGGCCGAATTCGTGTCAGGCGCTATGCCGGTGAACGGCATTTCCGGAGTGCATTATCGAACGCCACAGTGGACGAACACCCGAAGTTATAGTCTGGGGTGCCATAGCATATCATGGACGATCACAATTGCTACAAATTGTGGGCAATTTGAACAGTACCCGATACATTAACGAAGTTTTACAGCCCCAATCTATTCCTTTCCTGAAAGGATTGCCAGGGGCTGTATTCCAGCAGGATAATGCCCGTTCACATGTCGCCAGGACTGTCAAATCCTACCTTGATTCGCAGCATGTATAGCTTCTTCCTTGACCTGCATATTCCCCGGATATGTCACTGATTGAATATGTGTGGTATTTCGTTGGGCGGCGTCTCGCTCGTGATCCTCGTCCTGTTGTTTCGACAGACGAACTTTGGTTGCGCAAACAAACAATATGGAATACTCTTCCGCAGGCAGATATTCAAACTTTGTTTCACTCCGTGCCGAGTCGTGTAACAGCTCTTATTGCGGCGCTTGTGGCCACACAAAATACTAATTTATATCTCTTTTTATTGTTTGTTTGATTTGAAAATGTAATCATTTATTTGTACCATTACCACTCAACTGTGTATTAAATTTCATTCAACTATCATGCTTCCTTCATGGTGTTGCAATTTTCACAAACAGGAGTGTATATTAGACGAAATAATGTATTCATATTTATTTTGAAATTTGATCGTAATAGTTTCATTAGCATTAATGTTATGGGGTATTATGTGTGTCTAAGTTATTTCTTGTCACCATGTATATATACAGGGTGAGTTCGATCGAATCTGCCATACGAAGGGGGTGATAGAACAGCCCAAGCGGAGCATAAAATCACCCGTTATCGTGTCCAATCCTTAACCGTAACCGAGTTATGGTAGATGCAAGGAAAATGAGTTTAAAAAAAACGAAATTCTGAGAAAACGACCGATTTCTAATATTCCTGTAGGTCCTACACACAAAATAAGTACATATTTGGAAAGAGCAGACTAAATTCTACGAAATGAGACTTTTCCTATCAAGACAGTCGCATCTTACGGCGAGCTACAAGCTTGGAAACATTGGACACACTCAGAATTAAAATTGTGCCAAAGTTTTCAATCGACATTTTTAAAAACAACCGTTTGAGCTACAATCGTCAAATCTAACGAAATCTGACCCATTTCACTAGCTTTCAGATGATACAACAACAAATCATATTAGACTTTAAGTTCAGCAGAAATTCAGGCTTTTGTTTGAAACATTGTTGTGTAAAAATCTGCATTCGTTGAAAAAGGAAAACCAGCGAAGAGTTGAACTTTTCTGTTTCAAATTTTCTGTTTCACGTAAGCATGTTGCTCTCTTTGTTTAAGAATATGATATTTTTATATTGAAATAATAATTTTAACATTTTATTAAGTGAAGAAACACAAGAGATAACAATAAGTAGAAATAAAAGAAGCATTACTATACTGTGCTTTTAACAAGAGAAAAATCAATACTAAAAATGTTACACTAACATCACAATGTGTACATTTAATTAATCTTCAAATTTTACCATAAATGCTGAAATTGATCGCCGCTGCACCTGATACATACCTTTGCCTTTCGCGAACGGAGACAACCTATGCTCTATATGAAATTTCCTTTCTTAGTTTTACTACTGTTCTCATCAAGTCGGTTGTACAAGTCCTGCAAACAGGCTACTTCTGCTTTGTATGCTTCATGTTTTAAGAATCCCCAAGAAGTCCACTGGCGTCAGGTCTGGCGATCTATGGCATAGGAGCCGTACGACCAATCCGTTCTCTCCGAAGCAGAAATAACAACAAGTAAGCCAGGCAAATGATGTTCCATGAACTCTAAATATGTGCTTCCTGCATTAGAAAACCTAAAAACACATACGGATCGATCAAATGATCGCCGATTGCGCCCAGCCAAACATTTAAACTAAATCGAGTTTGGAACTTCGGGTTAAAAATGGATTATGTTCAGCAGATTAATGCCAGTTATGCAACTTTATCATGCTCTCTCGAGTGAATAACGACTCATGTGTTCACTGTATCTTTCGCAAGAAATGTCTCGGGCTAGTGGCCATCTGCAAAATGTTACCTAGAGCGGAAATCATTTAGTCCTGTACAATGTACATTTTTCAAATGCCGTTCTGGATTTTCTGACTGAAAAGTATCCCCAATGGGATGGTCGTACAGGCCCCATTACTTGGCCCCCTAGAACACCAGACCTGACTCCAGTGAACTTCATTTTTTTGGGGATTCTGAAAACAAGCAGTTTACAAAACATAAGTTGCCAGTTTGCTGGAAGTGAGCAACCGGCTTGATGAAGCAGTAATGAAACTAAAAAATAAAATTTCACCAAGAGCAACGGTTGTTTCCGTTCGTAAAAGGCAAGAGCGTGTATCAGGTGAGGCAGCGACCAATTTCAGCAGCTATTGTAAATTTTGAAGATTGATTAAATGTACTTATTTTGTGTGATGTTAGTGCACTTTTTTTATTGTTGATTTTTCCTTTGTGAAAAAGCACGGGATAGTATTGCTTCTTTTATTTCTACTTATTGCTATCTCTTGTGTTTTTCACTTAATTAAATGTTGAAACTATTAATTTGATATAAAAATATCATTTTTTTTAAACAAAGAAAGCAACATGCTTACTTGGAATAGAAAATTTAAAACAGAAAAGTGTGACTCTCCGCTGGTTTTTCTTTTTCATCGAATGCAGATTTTTACACTGTTTCAAACAAAAGATTGAATTTCTGCTGAATTTGAAGCCCAACGCGATTTGTTGTTGCATCATCTGAAAACTAGTGAAATGGGCCAGTTTTTGGTAGATTTGACCGATTGTAGCTCAAACGGTTGTTTTTGAAAATGTCGATTGAAAACTTAGGCACCATTTCAATTTTGAGTGTGTCCAATATTTCAAAGCTTGTTGTAACTTACTGTAAAATGCAACTATCTTGATGGGGAAAGTGTCATTTTGTAGGATTTAGTCTGCTCTTTCTAAATATGTACTTATTTTGTGTGTAGGATCTACAGGATTCTCAAATCGGTCGTTTTCTCAGAATATTGTTTTTTATCATCATTACTCATTTTCTTTATATCTGCCATAACTCGGTTACGGTTAAGAAATAGACACGACAGTGGGTGGTTCTATGCTCCGCTTGGGCTCTACTATATCACCCTCTTTCGTATGGCAGATTTGATCGAACTCACCCTCTATAACAAGTTTAGTGTGTACTTATTACGGAACATTTGCACAACGTGCATAAAGAAAACATGCATTAACTTAATGTTTATAAAAAGAGCTGGCTATATTTTTTAGCAGTCATTGATTATTTTTCTCCGTAGTTCTTTGCGGGGTATCAACGCCTCCGGAATCGCTCGCGTCACTTCCATGACAAGATCTTTCTTGACTAAGAAAATCAGAAAACTCATTTGCCACTTTCAAGGAATGGCTCAACATTTTCAGGGCGAAAGCTTTTGCTTGTGTGTCATCGATGTCGGTATCCTCGTTGATTTAGTTCTCTTTTGTCATTTCTGAAATCGCTTCTCCCAATGGGTTCGGAATCGTGTGTATTCAATAACTTTCCTTCTAGAAAGAGCTCTGGAACCAATCACAAAAAGAATGTCTCCAGTGGCCCAAGCTCGTATGTTAGCACTTTAAAAAGCAGTTTATTTTCTATTTGCAATGCCACATCCATGTAAAATCAGAATTCATCCGCGTAAAAAAAAATATAGATGTCAAATCTTAAACCGCGCATAGTCAAATCTGCGTAAAATTAACCCGTGTAAAACGAGGGTATATATATATATATATATATATATATATATATATATAGTTAACTCTCGAAAACTCGAAGTCCCTAAGGACCGGCTAAAACGTTCGAGTTATGGGAAGTTTCCACAACAGTCTCAAGAGTTTGTGCCCAGCGAAAACTTTGAGATAAAGGAATATTCGAGTTATAAGTACAGTGAAACCTGTGTAAGTTTTAAACAGGTGGTCAACTTATAGAGGTTGAATTATGTGATAAGATCTAGTTCTGTGCCTGAAAATAGCGGTCAACTTATACAGGTGGTCAACTTACAAGGGTGGTCAACTTTACAGGTTTTACTGTATATATATAAATATATGTATAACCGTATGTAATTGTGATGATCTTGAATACGTGTATAAAATAAAATTTTTATTAGTTGCTAAGTTTTGTGTTCTTCAACTTTTACCACTTTTACTAAAGTATGGAAAGATATTGTTACATTCTTCCTTTCTTACATATTGTTACATTACATATTGTTTGGCAAAATTTCCCTTCAATCAAATATATTTTACTAAAACAAACATTTTCGGAATTGAAAGCTATCTTTCTTTTCCAGGCTTACGCAAACCAGATTTCCATTCCTGTAATTGAACTAAATACTGTCAGAAACTTCTTTAAAAACTTAACAGTTCGTTGAGAAACGAGAAATGAAGCAAAAATGTTTTAATGCTCCTTTTGTATTTCTTGTTTGAGATCTTTAAATAGTTCCGAGGTGAAGTGATTATAAACAAAAGAAAGTCTCAAGAGCATTTTTATAATGAACTCGCCACAATTTCATATTTTATAAATAAAGTGCAGTGAAGGAATTTTAAAAATTCCTTCCTACCTTACCTGTACCAAAAGCGGAAGTTAAGCCCACTTTTCTCATTCTACATTTAGCTTTTCCAACACTAGTGCGATCTTATTACCAGTGTAGGCAGTAGAAAAAGGGGGGGGGGGGGATTGGATGTGAGAAATAGTATGTAAAAGTATCGGAACTCTCATCCTTTCCCCCTTTTCTACTATTGGGGCAGATTCAGCAGTCTCATTGACGTCAGAAGTGACGTCAACGAATATTGACCGATGCAGCCGTGTGTAGAAAAGGACAGAGGGCTGAAATTCAACTGTAATATTCTTGCGCAAACTTATCCGAGACCACGTGGATCACACAATGCCTAGTGATAAAATGCGATATTTTGTCGTTAGAGAAGTTTTTATGGGGGTTTAATTCGTTGTGTTCGTATTGTTGGACTCGTTTATTTGAATGACGATAATGTAAACCATTTTTTTAAGGTTTCTTTTGTTGAACAAAACTATATAGTAGTAACAAAAATATGGGATGTGAAATATGTGTTTTCCGCGAGAATATTTTGTCAAGATTTTGTTAATACTAACTATTCTATTTATAAGTTCATAAAGTTAAAGTAAACAATCATACGAATTTTTCTCGTAGAAAACAACATTTTTCTACATGCGACTTTTTATTTGTAGTGATATAATGTCGTAACTACACTTTGTGAGTCGTAAATATAATAAGCGTTTTCAAACATTAATCTACATTTCATTCTTCAAGGGAAAACTTTTTTTTTTTCAGAGCTTCAGTTTACTAGACTACACAACACATGATCTCTAAAAAATGATTTCATTAAGTGTGGGGCCCATGGGCTCCACGTTGGGAGGTCACCGTGGACCTCCCAAATATTTTCTTATTTGGCACAATATTGCAACTTTGATATCCTTTTTTTTTCAATCCTTAAAATTGTTTTTATCATTCGGTAAAACTGGAATTCCATTTGGCAAATTGAGAATTTTCTGCGTCCCAAAAATTGTAGTTCAAGGTGCCCCTGGTGGAGCCGTTATGAAGCACACATATGAAAATGTAAACGGTATTACCACATGTCAATGATTTTGCGTCAATGATATGAGAGCAAAATATTGTTGAAAGCTATGCATAAACTAATAAGAATATAAACGCACCTTTTACTAAAGAAAGATGGTGACACATTTTTGAAAAAGCTTTGCAGTTGAAAAAAACAAGTTGTCTAACAATTAAACCACTTTTACCCAACCATTAATATTTAAAAACTATACAGAGTTATTCTAATTTCCACTCATATTTTCAAATGACTCCGAATTTCTAGATTACGTGACGAGTACCTTTCAGCTTTAGCCAATCAGCTTTGGAAGAAAAGATCTGACCGAGCGCTTGCGGCGCATTCTGCCTGCTTTTAAAACCGAAACAGAGTTCATCTACTCGCTGTGTCTACTTCTTTACTGTTTGCCAGCTTATGATCAGGACTTGGGTTTTCCCCCCAAGATCCTGGTTTTTTAATAGTGATCTAGTTATTTTGTTCTAAATTCTTGGCTTTTGAATTCATTCATAAAAAAAATAAATTTGTTAAATATTTTACCTATAAAAAAATAATATTTTCATTAAAATATAGTTTTCGGCTAAGCAACCTTGAAAGCACGTGCTTAAAGTTTTTGAAAAAGTTGCGTAAAGTATTAAAAAAACAGGAAAACAAAAAAATCCACACTGACCTCAGGATGTTATTTTTCTGTTTACCGTGTATAATTTTCCTCTTGTGTTATATGTATATTTATGTCAAGACACTAACTTTTTGTTTTGTAATAGACGATTTTTACACGATTTTTTTAATCATTGTTCCGAAGAAATAATTTTATTGAGAGATCAGTTTTAGTATTTATAACCACAGCTTTTCACTTTATCGTTTTTAAGATTAACAATCGACCAACTACAATAGTACCATTACAAAATGCGAATAAGAATTCTTATTTACATGATCTTGAATTTTCTTCCTCGATCTTGAGAATTTGATTAGCTCAGTTTAAGGTTTTTCAATAAGTCCCATTGGCAGCCCTACTTTTGCAGCAGAAACAACATAACGGTGCAACGCACGTCTGAGATTCTTGGGGAGGTCTGTAGACTATTTCTGATTTAGAAAGTTTTTTTTTTTTCCTGCTTTTTGAGCGAATCTGTCGCATTTAAAGTTGAAAAATACAGTTCGGCCCCTTAATCTACGGAGGAATCCTCGGTGGTTGAAAGGTCGAAAGCACCATCTCCGACAACTACCTGTAACTCTGTTTTCCAATTTAATTTACAGCTTTTCAGCCTACTTTTTGCTCGTAGCTTTTAAATTTCGCATTTTATTTTTAGGCGCTCCTTACGACTAATAGACCTTTAAGATATACGTTACGACTAGTTAAATGATGTTTCCCCATGTAGACTATTTTTTGGGTTTTTTAATCTGCTTCCCAAACTGCGGAAAAGGTTTTTGCTCTGAGCCTGTGACCGAAAGGTATTGTTATTTGCTCAGAGTTAGAAAGACTTGGGTTTTAATTCAGGCATTGCAGATTTGGTCACAGATTTGGGGGATAAGGAGGTGAGGTGATTGCTAAAGCGTGGTTGTTTAATGTTCATCGAGTTTTCTAATAGAAGTTTTCTCAGTTTTCTCCTACTGAAAACGAAAATGCGATTCAATCACCGCTAGAAGTTTTCCAAATAGTCAGCTTTCTTCTTTGGTGTTTTGCTACAACAAATTTATGAAATAAACTTCATCTGATGCAGTAGCTGTAGATCGTTCAGACTCTTCAGTTGATAACCAAAATTATTTATCAGTAGACCACCGAATGCATTTACCCAATTGAATGAACAACTTGTAATTTTTTTTTAAAAATAAGGTTTTGAAGCATTATTTCTGGGATGATTTGGAGATACAGTCGAGTCCCGACTTACGCGAGGGATGCGTTCCAAGACCCCTCGCGTGAGTCGAAATTTCGCGTTGTGGAAAAGTATATGTGTAAAAACTTTTATAAACATACCCAATTATTTTAGACACGTGTAAACACCACCTCAAACTGTAAAACACATTTCTTAACTATACATTACTGTTTCTTACATAAAAATGTAATTTTTATTTGTATTTCAAAAAAAAAAAAAAACGTTTTATTTAACATGAAATACTGCAACGATGCACAAAATCAATGATCAATAAGAACGAAAAATGTAAGATAAACCTGTACAGTATATAGTAAGAAAAACAAATGTACTATAGTTATACTGTACAGTAGATCCAATAATGATATTTGTAACTTAAAAAAGTTAAGATGATGATTATTTATGCTGCGTGACCCCAAACCGTTATTCTTATATATTGTTAAATACATACTACAGTTGCTTTACTAGTTCGTTTATAACGTCTCCATCTATGGCACACCCCTCCTCCTGTTTTCTTAAATTTACAATACAAGAGCAGCTTCCATTTTCATAGTTATTGCATTTTGCTTGGACACTACTCGGTGAGCTTTTACGGAGTTTCTTTTTCTTGACTTTTAATTGTACATATGGAAGATTCACTCATGCCTAACTGTCGTGCTACCTTCGACTCATTTTATAGTTGTACAATAGCATTATCTTTAGCTTTTCTTTAACTCTTGTTAGAAACTTTCTCATTTTCTTCCTATCTTCACAAACTTTAGATGAAACAGAGCTCTTAGGTGTCATTATATTTCGTTAACTTTCACATTTAGAATGAAAGAAATAAATGGAAAATGAGGAGTAGAGTTATTTGTATAAGCGATGTTCAGACCAGTATGGTGTGGGAACTTCCGCTCTCAGTGATGCTAAAGGGATGAAGATCCATTCACGGAAAAATTTTTTAAGTAGCCAATAACAAAGCCGATACTTACACACCGCCATTCCCTTCCGAAAATTTTCGTGTTGCAGGTGAAAATTCGCGTTAGGTCTAAAATTCTTTACTGGTGAAAAAATCGCGTTATAGCCATTTCGCGTAAGTCGGATCGCGTTGTAGCGGGATTTGACTGTAGTAACTTTCTTCTATACATTTCTAGAATATCTAAAATATTTTTACTGTCATGTGCCAAATGCAGCGATTTTTAACGATGCTATAAATTTTTGAAATTGAAATTGCGCTGAGGTGTTCATTCACTGGTCGGTTTATGTTAAATTTTATTTTCAGCCTGGGTTATTTTGCAGCAGGAACTTGAAGAAGGCTTCTTAAAAGAAGCTTTGTAGCTCAGTAGAAAAAACAAATAACACTTTGAGGTGGAGCTAATTGGAGCATAATGATTCTTGGCTTAAAGTGTAAGTCACATGCTCTCACTCAACAAATTAAAATAATATACATCTATATTGAAACGAAAAACTGCGGGATTTTTTGGGCCAAATTCATTGGGAAAGAAAAAAAAGCAAAAAAAGAAAATTAATTTGAATTCAAAAATTTTGAATTCAAATTATGTTTTTCGCAATCACGAACTGCGACAGAACCGTACTCATTGGAGTTATTGTTTCTAGAAACGGCTCCTGTCCCCCCCCCCCAAGTCTGCCCCTCCTCCTCGGTGGTGACGTGTGCATAGTTGTGTGTGTGTGTGTGTGTGTGTGTGTGTATGCTTGTGTGTATGCTTGTGTGTATGCATAGACCCGTGTGTATGCACGTAGGCGTGTGTGAGTGTATGTTTGTATGTGTGTGAGTGTGTGTGTGTATGTAGGGTATGGACGCGTCCGACCAGGAGAAGCGGATAACTCGGGACCGGAGCAGCCGCGCCTGCAGAGGACGGAGGGCGGTGGTGCTTCAGAGGCTCCTGGTTCAAGCTGAAAAAGGAACCACAACGCGAAAGACTGCCAAGTGAGGACAATAAGCAATCGTGATTGCTCAAAAAAAGTATCAAATTAAAGAAACTTTCATAGTGAAAATTGTATTGGTTTAAACTAATGAAAAGAAATAATGAAATGATGACAAAAAAACAGGAATATTTTGCTCATCATTCAGTCCCCAATGTTTTTCTTTATTTTGGTACATTTTTGCTCTAAATTCTATCAATGTTAGTTTTAGTACTTTTGATATTACATTTTGTAGCCGAATGATATGTTATTGTCATTCTTCTAAATTAAAACTACACCTTAATTCGATCGGTGTCAGGCCCAGATCTATAAATCACCACGGGACCTTTAGTGGCGTGCCCCCCCCCTCGCGTTGCCGCGTTTGCTGGTACCTAGATCGGGGCCTTGTCGGAGTAGTTTATCAATAATTCAATGATATTTTTAGAGTTTACACCCTACAAAGAGATAAAGAAAGTCGTTAGACATAGCCTATGAAATTTTAGATATTTTTAGAAAGGTGGGTACGCCAAACGGGGCCATGTAAACCAATAAGGTCAACCCCCATTTTTCTATGTTGGATAGCAAAAATTCAGTACATCATGAATTTATCGTAATCAGAAATTTTAACTGATGATAAAGCGTCATAAACAAGATTTTTTTATCAACAAGCAAAAGTGTAGAAACCGTTGTTACAAAGGAGTCTTGTCAAAATTGCCTGATCTTATTTTACAGTAAATTTTGTTTCTTCATGGCTATCTGCAGTTTACTGGTATAAAAAAAAAATTGTTAATTTTCCTAGCAAGTCTAATTTATGTAGCTGACGAATTCAAACATAAATATGTTGCTGTAAGACGTCATTTTTTTTCCTGTGATTTGATGACCCTTTAAAAGTAGACTGTAGTCCAACAAGGCCATGACTGGTATTATTAGAGACCGCGAAGGGTCGGGTGGAGGATATGATCCTGTGCTGCATATTCTCCGTACAATTATGTGCACGAACTGTGCGCAAAAGTGACCAAAAGACAGAAAAGAACAACTTATCAGGTGACGTTTGACCTTTCTCCTTTCCAAAGAAGTAAATATGGAATATTTGATAAATATTTTTGAGTTGATCAAACATGGTTTAACGTATATTTATGTCGACTCCACATTAAAAAATTTTTTCATTTTTGTAAACTTTTATAGTACTTTTTAGCTTTTTTTTTCAGAGTTTGCCTTATTGAGGAGCCGTGTACGTGTTCCTAATAAGGCCAAAAAGCCATTTTTTGTTAAACTGCTGGCAAACATGGTTTAAACTTAAAATTTGGAATGGAATATTTTTTTTTCTTGTTTTTTGTGATTCATTTGATAAAAGTACACAACTGGAGCAAACTGAACCATGAATGAGCTAGATATTAGGCCAAGAAACCTAAGTTGGCCTGATTCGACACGTTTACCTTAGTATCAGTTTCAAAACTTATATTAATTATTTTTCATCAGTTAAAGAATATGACTTTTATTATTTTTAATTAAAGGAAAAATGGCGAAATGTGTAAGATAGTTAAAAATTTTTCCGAGTTCATTAATTAGCTTAACAGAATTTTCAATTATTTCAGATGTCAAGCTGATAGAATAGGAGGATAATAAATTAAATTAGCTGTTATATTTATCTGGCATCTTAAAAATGTTTCAGCTTTTAGCTGGATACTTAAGGGAAAGGGGGAGCTCATGTGAACATGGTTTATTTTTTATTGGGATAACGTCAAGCAAAAAATCTTGAAAAATTCTCAAGTAATTGCAATACTATTCCTACTTCTTGGTCAAACTTTTAGAGCAATGAGCCAGTTTATGTTTCTGTGGTGACAGCGTCTTTGTTTTAGCAGATGCTGATGTACTTTTATCAATGTCTTCGTCACGTAAAAACATATTTTAAACTAAATAATAAGCTAAAAGTAATTATCGCAAACCATTATACGAACATTTGAGTAAATTCTTGACAATTTTAAATTTTCTTAATTAAATTAAAAATTCTGAATTTTTGAAAATTAGTTCTAAGGTGGATGACGGGGCATTTGTGAATACAACATGTACGGGTACATGTGAACAGTTCCCATATCTTCTTTGTAATATAAATATTAGCGTAGGATTATTATAAGTGTTAAAAAAAGGTGTTAACATTTAAAATTATTATTTTGCTTCAATCAATTTGAAACATTATTAGTGATTATTATAACATTATTATTTATTTATTTATTATTTTTTTAAATTCTTTTGTTACTAAATAGTTGACCAACAATTTAATGTTATGTGATATTTACAAGAAAAAAAAACACAGACAATATTTTCTTTTTACTAAAAACTGAAGTTTAAAATAATTTTTAAACTCATCATCATATTCTGTCTGAAGCTTAAACGCACTATATAACAAGAATAAACTTTTCATAATAAAATATTCTTTGTACTGTTGAATGTTAAGTTTTTTTCTTCTCCAATCCAGTGATCAGAACGTGCAAAAAACTTTAAAATTTAACAGTGAGCAGAGTTATATTTTTTGAAAAAATTACTTCCTTATTGACAGTTAATGTACAATTTAAACTGACAGAGTATAGGTTACAAACTCTTAAATGTAATTGGTACATACGTATATGTTTCATATTAACGAGTTTTTCGTTGAAATATGATGCTTGTCCAGTATTTTTCAATCGTGTTCATATGTACCCCAGGCTTGTTCACATGTGCCCCCTATAGGGCCACATGTGAGCAAGCCATAAACATGTGAACAATTGGAGACATTTTTTGAAAATTATATAAAGTAAAGAATGATTTTTTTTTTAAATCTGAAAAAAAAAACCTATGGCACAAAGAAAAGACAATTCAATCATGGTGACACTTTTGATCCGAGAAATTGATAATATTTATTGAGAAATTAAGGAATGAAAAAACTTATTCACATGTGCCCCCTTTCCCCTACATCAGTTTTTTTAATTCCTTAATTACTGAAAATTTATGAAGTAGTATAAAAAGGAATTTAAACCGTATCTTGGATTTATGAATTACGAAACTAATCAATGAGCAAATAATACGGAAATCTTTTCCAGCTGTTTTAACGCTTCAGCTATTTAAAATCTGTCAATTTTCAATTTTATGTCCATCATTATCGCCATTTATAGTTCGCTTCAAATTAATACTGTAGAGTCTGACCATTAACTTGTGTTTAATAGTTAATTCATTTTAATTTTTTAACAGCCGACATTTTTGAAAGTATTTCATTTTCAATTTTCAATTAAAAAACATTAATAAGAATAAACTGAGAGGCTGAAAGTCTCACTGAACAGTTTCTCTCCTGAAACTGCTGGAAATTATTTCTGCCTCGTAAATACTGTTACAAAACATTAGGAAATTACACGAAAAAAAAAAGAGAGATAACAGAAAAGCATGACAAAAAAAAAAAGTTGTACAAGAGCAATGGTTGTAAAACTTAATTGATGCGACAAGATCTAGCAGAATATCACGTGACAAAAGTTTATTAAATCATGTCCATCGGTTCGAACGCGAAACGAGACATCATCAAGTACAATTTAAAGCCAAAATTAATTTTACCGCCTCGTTTTGTTCGGGTAAAACTTGTAAATTCATCTCGTGTTAGATAAGAAAACGATAACTTAGAGGTAAAATTTTTTTACTTGTGCTGATTCACACAAGAAAATGATTGAAGCTAGCATAGTATAGTTTTCAATATTGCCTTTTATTTGTTCAAAAATGATCATTACATGCTAGACTTGACCATTGTATAGCAAATACAATAAACCAGAAGTCTTCAACCTGGGTTCCGCTGAACCCTAACCAGGTAGTACACGTAACGTTTGAGCGTACACTGTAAAAAAATTCCGAAATGTTACTGGTTATCTCCGTGGAACGTTTCGGGATTTCAGATGTTTTCACCTATTTCCCCGCAAAATCAAGTATCTTCGCAAAAAAGTTTCACTGGTGTGAAAGATATTTTTTGCTACCAGTTTAAAGAATGACTGAGCATGTTTATAAGGTGTATCGGCTTTACTTTGATCACGGCCCGTCCAGATTGACTGAACTCCCAATGGGAGCAAATAAGTCACTGGATAGCTGCGGCCATGCGAGACAGGAATTACAGGCAAGAAATATGGTTGGTTCTTGCTTGCAATTATTCGCGCAGTTTTGGCCATGGTCGCGGTAATGCTTCTGGACCTTTGTTGGTAAACCAGGAAGGTTCTAATCAAATACATTAAACCTATTTAATTTTTGTAGAAGGTTCACGACTGGCTTTAACAGGAGATATTTCCCAGCATTTCAGGAAGGTTACTCACTTGTATCGGAAAACGTTCCTGGTTTTTGTAAGAAATGTTACTGGTTGAAATTGGGCACATCAGCTGCCTATTATTTTCCAGGAACGTTTCTGAATCGTTTTTACAGTGTAAGTTAATGATTTAAAATGGTTGTCCCATCGTTAACAACCATTTTAAAACGTTTATTACACTGTAAAAACGATTCGGAAACATTTCTGGAAAATAATGGGCAGCTGGCGTGCCCAATTTCTACCAGTAACATATCTTGCAAAAACCAGTAACGTTTTCCGCTAAAATTTAGTAATGTTTTTGAAATTATACCGGAAGCCTCCTGAAAAATTCAGAAATATTCCCGTTTGAAGTCAGTTGTGTTTTTGAAACTTCAGCAAAAACTTAGGTAGATATATTATAATAGCTTTGCATCTTCTTGATTTAATAAGAAAGTTTCATAAGCAGTATTGCAAACACGGCCAAAACCAAGCCAGAATTGCAAGCAAGTATCGAGAATTGTACCCGCCTGCAATTCTTGCAAAGCTACGTCGTCCATACCTATTTGCTCTCTTTGAGCGTTTTATCAGCATGGACAGGAAATAATCGAACTGAAGCCGGATACACTTTATAAATACGCTCAGTTAATCTTTGAACTGGGAGTTAAAAATATATTTCACAACTGTGACAAATCTGCATTCATGCAACTTGTAGCAATTCAGGAAACGTTTTGACAATGATACTTGATATTTCCAAGAATTCTATAAAAGCCATTGAAATCCTGAAACGTTACACGGAAATACTCAGTAACGTTTCGGAATTTCTTTACAGTGTAAACGATGGGTGTTTACCTGCAGGGGTGCTCCGATGGGAGGTCAAGCTGTCGAAGATCTTCTAAAACTCCTTATTCAACAAATTTTGTCTGACGATTCGGCAAAGTTATCATTGTTCGGCAAAATTTGAAGTTCTATTCGGCAAAACTATCATCATTTAGCAAATTCGGAGTTCCATTCAAAAAATTGAGGATTTCCACCCTCCCAAAATTGTAAGGTTACCTGAGTAGGATATTTTACATAACTTTGATAGGGGTTCCACAATAGATCAGTATTTGTTTAATCACAACGCACAAAAGTTTAGTAAAATTTTAATGTTTATGGAGGATATAATTCGTAAAGGCAGTTTTCATGTAAAAATCAATTTAAATGAACATTTTACTTGTTGTTTTTCTTTACTGTTCATTTTTTACATTTGAGAAAAACAACAAAAACCCCCATTAGCTTCATCGTCATTTATTATGATTTTTAAGATGTTTATACTGTGATAAAATAAGGGATGCAGAAATAGTCGGATTAAAAAAAAAAAAAAAAAAAACCGCTCAAATAAGCTCAAAGGGTTCCTCAAAATGTAAAAGGTTGTATATTCTTCAAATAAGCAAAGCATTTGTCTATGTGCTTTATTTTGTGCAACAGGGCTGACCCGATAATGTACGGAACCCTCGGACAATATCAAAAAATAGTGCCCAGAATCCTTCCCACTACACAAGCGAAAAGATCATTTCTTTAATCATGTATAATTTTATTGCATTATCAATCCCTATGAAAAGCAGTCCCGTCGTTTCGAACTTTTTCAGCGATTGGCAAAGGATGTATTCCAAATGTAAATTTTATCGGATAACAACACAAACAACGCCCACCTATATGTAAAAAAAGCATTACTTTTTCAAGGCCAGGGGGCGGGGTGAGTGACCGCCCCCCCCCCCGACACCCTAAATGATGTAAAGACTATTCATTACATATATAGAGACATAGAAAGAAGTACATAACGATGCTGTTGCGTCATGCTCATACATTAAGTTTCTATTTCACCCTCTTATCATTTAAAAGTTAGTGTTTTAGTGTGCTGCGGGGGAGAGCCAAACTTAGCTCCACATCGCCCCTAGGCAGAAGCAAAATTGTCTTGACACAAAAAGTGCAAAAAGTAGTGCTCCTCAAATTTAAAGTTTTTTATTCAGGGTCGTTCAAATCGGAGATCACTGTAACCACCTAAAAAATTCCTTATTCGTCAAACTTCGCTGACGATTCAGCGGATTTGGAGATAATATTGCAGCATTGAGATTCGTTTTTCTTTTTTTTTTACTTTTTTAATTTTTTTAATGATGCCTATGCCTAGTATTCCTCCGCATTAGATGTTATGTATATGTATGATGTGCATGCTCATATTTTATGATTCGGTTAAACGGGAACTTTATTCAGCAAATTGGGAGTTTTCCCCCCTCCCAAAAATTTTGGTTCTGGGCGCCCCTGGTTACATTCCTGAATTTAAAAGATCATGATCACTATTTTCTCATTACCCTAATAGTTTCATAAAACTTGTTTCCTTTCATTCTTTGAAGTTTAAAAAAAATTTCTTTTAATAACTTCGCAGATGAATTATTATAAAATGATATAAAATGAGTTAGCCCTATTAAGGGAAAAAACATAATGATAGAAAATGGGGAAAATAAACAGTAACCGAAATTTGTCTCGAATGCTAAGCATTGTTCACTTAATACAGCATCTTTACTTTCAGACTAAATGAATTAACTCCTTTAAGTTATTTCCTTATGCATCATCTTTTACTCAAATATATTTTTTGATTAAAAAAGGTTTCATTCCAAATAAATTCTGTTACCTTTTTTAAAGTTTCGTATTGCTATTTTGGTCAACACCGTCTTTAGAAATCAGCTCTCTAGCTTAGTTGAATCGATTATTTTAGAAAGGGCATAAGTCCAACTAATGCAACTTTTCAGGAATCAATAAAAAGTGATTATTTCATTCAGAAATGAACTAAATTCTACGAAAATTTTTATGACTAATCTAGCTACAAGTAGGATCATTACCTCATCTTAAATTACGTTTCATTTCGTCATTGAAATTGATTAAAAACGTTTTTTAAATTTAGACTTATGCCCTTTCTGCAATAAATATCCTGAAAGACTAGTTTACAGTGATGACAATGTAAATCAAGTGAAACAGATTTGTTTCAAACTGATTTATGGTAATAAAAAATAGCATTACAAAGTGACAAAAATAATTAGTCCGTATTCATAAATTCATTATCTTAAGAAAATACATCGTGTATGTTCCTCCTTCTCTCGTCTTGTTTTATTGAAATAATAAAGTCTAACGTAAAAAAATGAAAATAAAAAACTAAGAAACTGAGACAAAAAGCAAAAGTTTTACGTGTGTATAAAACTATATGCATATTCATCAAATACATCCTCCATGGAAATCTTTTTTTCTATCCTTCTCTTGTCTTGTTTTGTGTACCAAGTTCGATGTACATATTAGTATGACTGTGTTCAAAATTGCACTGAATAATCATCTTGATATTTGTTTTTTCTTTCAACAATATGAACATTTTCCCTTTATACTCAATGTTCGCAAAGGTAGTTCAGCCGACAAGCGTTACTTCGCAATATTCTCTTGAAAACCGTCTGTAAAATAGCTAGCCTGAAACCGTTCCTTTGATGTTCTATCGAATATTTAAGCATCATGAATGTTGAAAATTGAAAACATTTGTCGCCCAGCAGAATCTTTTTCCAAAATCTCAATTTGGGTGATAAGTCCTCTTAAAGAATGAAGGGCACCTCTTTAAGCTGTTACAGATTTCATTGTCTTTAACAGAATTGACGGTGAATCTTGATGTAATTTCAGGATTTCACATGGTTATAATCTGTCATATTTGTTGAACATTCGTTTTACTGTCCCAAGATCCCCGTCGCAAAGGACAAACGAATGTCCTCTCAGAGGAAAGTCATGAGGAATCTTTTTAAATTTCTTCAGTGTTATTTCTAGAAAAAGTCTCCTGCAGTGTTGTTCTTATTTTGACCTGCGCACAGGGCCGCGCCGTCCCTATGTGCAAGGTCGTGCAGAGCACGACGGCGCCAGAGTTAAAAAGGCGTTGAGCTCTATCAATCAAAATTGCTCCAAATGGGGGAGGGGAGAGAATCTCCAAGCAAAAAAGAATAAAATCAAATTTTTCATTTTATTTAATAGTGGTGGTGAAGTTATACTGCTCATTAAAACAAGCAATCCTCCTCGCTGCCTATCTAAAAGGAAAAAATTATTGCCGTGTTGTATCTAAACATTATACGCTGTGCTATTCAAAAGCGCAATCGTTTACAGTGAGGTCGTAAGATGCTACTTAATGAATACTTTTGCATTTCTCTTCATGTTTGGAGTCGTGAATGCTATTACGGTATGTCTGTAACTTCACCACATTGAACCTAAGAAGCGCAAGAAATTTGAAATTCCCCATTTTAGTTCTTACAGTAAGTATGCTGTATTATAATTTGTACAGTATATCTTTTTGTGATTTTATACTATTGTTGGTGATAATTCCACTGTAGCGTATTTTATTATGTTATCACACATAAAAAATACGCTAAGCACATTTGCATATCATTTACTTGTGCATAATAGTCATATATTGTAGACAAATTGTATTCGAAATATTTTTATGAATGTTAATGAGGTATGTTTTTCTACTGATATATTGCAAATTCCCTGCAACTGTAAAAAATACTCTTTCATTTGTTGCACAAGATGTCGCAAAAATTATTGCTTTGTTTGTTTCTACGATAACTACCACTGCGGTTTTTGTACATTATCATTAAAAAAATGAATTTTTCCCTATTGGCTTGGTTATTCTCATTAAAAACTCAATGTTCCTCCTCACATACTTTAGAATGAAAAATATGAATTGTTTAGTCGGAAGAAAAAGAAAATAATTTAAAAAAAAAGATGTAAATAAATTCTTAAAAGGTATGAAGGGAAGATAATTTATGTTTCAATAATTGCTGTGATAACAAAAAAAAAAAAAAAAATCTGATTGTCTTATGAGCAGATGTCCCTTATAACCGTAAGGGGACCACAGGTCAAAAACCTTTACTAGGCAAAACAAACCGTATAGAATAGCGAGCAAGAATGTTTTTCAGTGAATGAAAAAGTTTGCGTTCTTTGGCAAAAATAAATTTCAGAAAGTAATATAGGGGTGAAAAGTGTTACCACTAATTGTTGTGATAGCAAAAAAAAAAAAAAAAAAAAATAATAATAAGAGAAAAGGGTCTAGAGTGGGATTCGATCGTGCTACCTCTGGAGCTCCATTTCGCCCAACTAGGCTAACGGCGACTCGTCATGAGACTGACATTTTAAACACATAAGGCGGCCAAGAGACTGCATGGCGACTTTAAATCGATTTTTCTCATAATTTTCTGAGTATTGCGTCGTATTACTTTAACCACGTAAGGTACTAAGGGTCCTCTTTCACCACAAAAAAAAAAAAAAAAAAAAAAAAAAAAAAAGACATAAATCTCCGACCCCACGGTCGAGCCGTCTCCTTGTCAGTCAATCCTATGCCGGTCTGATAGTGCTAATAAGCACGAAACTGCAATCCTCGACTGGAATTGACTGAGCTGGCGGTGTATTTCATGTACTTCTGCCATAGCCCTGGCTATTGGGCGGTAACTAATTGAATTAAATAAATATTTTTGTAACTTTTCACATAACAAATAAAACTAGTTGAAACCAATTACTTCGCATTTGTAGACTAGCAGGAGAGGAGAAGTGTCACCTGCAGTGACATCTTCAAATAATTATGCCTTCTACACGCTTGCTTGGAAACACGTAGAACTCACATAGTGCTTTTTTATGTTGCCTAGACTTCTTCTATCAATAATTTAATTTCAAAAGTCACTATCAGGGACACCCCGATGGGAGGTTACTATGATCTACCAAAAATATCCTTATACGGCAAGTTTTGGCGATGATTCTGCAAATTTGGAGATAATGTTGCAACAATAATGTTCTTTTTTCTGTTTTTTAATTTTTTAAATTATTTTTTGATGGTGACTGATGCTCCTTCTCATTAGATGTTATGTCTGCCGTGAGCAGGTAAAGGGCAACAACTGCAACTTTTTCATTTTCCTTTTTTTTTTTTTTTTTTGCATTTTTGTCATCTATTAACCGTTAGCTTTACTGTACATGCTTGCTTATTTGCTTTCCGCTGAAAAAAAAACACAAAAAACGTCTAATTCCAACATTTCCCCATCGTTAGTATTGAATCCAAATCGCGTTTCTTCAAATGTCTCGAAAACTTTTTTTCTGCAGATACTGACGTTTACCTGCGCACGACAGATGTAGGTAGGATATGTGTGCTCACTCGTATTTTGTCATTCGATAAAATTAGAATTTCGTTCGGAAAACCGAGAGTTTTCCCCTCCCAAAACTTTTAGCCCGAGGGTGTGTGTGGGGGGGGGATTAAGGTGGTTTAAAAAGACTTTTTTTCAGCTGCAGTCTAGGACAACCCCTATTTTTTTTAGGCTCATGAATTGTTTTATGCTGTAAAAGTTTTAGCTTCTTACTGAAATTTTAAGAGGGTGCTCAATGACTCCTTAATTTAACATTATAGCCCTAGCATAGAAAATGCCACAAATTTAGAAACATTTTAATTCCCCCGCTGTTTTTTGTAAATAATTATTTTATTGCAATGTATATGCATATTACTAGTGTATATTGTAATATGTGGCACAGTTTTTTCAGTTCAATGAATTTTTTAACCCCCCTCCCATACTTATGAAGTTTGGGGGAAAAGGGTTGAGCTCCCTCTTTCAGTTGAAGTAGGAAGCTAAAATTCTTCCAGTATATTACTATCCACGAGTCTAAAAATATTGAGGGGTGTCCTGTTATCTAGGAGGAACTTTTTATTTTGACATGTGTTTTTGAACCACCCTACGGGGCATTAGTAACTAAAAATGTAGTAGTCGAGTTTGATTCCATTGTTTGCCCCAAATGACCCTATTTCGACACAAAGCTTTCCTTAATGGACATGAATATAAAATAATAGTATCAGCAAGTTATCATTAGTTATTTTAATGACACGTCATTAAATGAAAATGTGCAAGTTAAATCAGTGCCCTCTTTCTTAACCTCTTTTGAATGATTGATTCAGAAGGCCTGATTGATGTTTATACGCAAACGTGTATTGATTTTTATACCGATATAATAATGACTACTGTGAGACCAGACAGCTTTTTATTTTATAGTTCATTAGTTGTTATTTCAAACGTAGTTTTCGAATGCATCGATGCTATGATTACGGTTCTTAATTCTAATTATTTTGCTCAATTGTTTTCTTGGCCTGTTTTTCTTTAATATTGCAGTTAGGGTAATAAGCAGGTGAATGCTGATGCCTTGAGCGATAGACGTGAATTTTGATTAAACCTTTCTCATTGCTTAGTTAAGAAAGGGTGGGGGGGGGAGAAATAGAAGAAGAAATAAGTGGAAATAGAAACGAATTTCAGGTTAATGTTCGTGTGTAGCATTGCTAAAGAATCGAATTGTCAAGGCATTAAAAAATTCATTGATTTTTTTCTATAACTTCACACACGTGTACACTATACAGCAAATGCAACAGCTTAAATTTAAGACTGTAATTGGTCCTTAAATACCATTTTGATCCTACTTATGGCAAAATGCGTTTGAACTAACTTTTTTTTTTCTTTTAAATAAAACATTTTAGTGCTAATTTTGTCGTTTTGAAGACAATTTGCAGACGTAACAATTATGCATTCCTACTTTTGTTCCTTGAGCATTGAGTTCCTTATGCAATAATAGCGATATTTTCGAAGAAAAAATTTCTATTTCACTATTTTTGCATAATGAAATTCCCACGATACATGCTTTCACGACTGTAGATAAACTCAGAAAGTGGTACTAGTGCATTTCGTACTTTCACACGCTAAAAAACATTGCATTCTGAAAAAAAAAAAAAAAAAAAAAAAAACTGAGCATGCTTTCATCCTCTAAATTAATGTTCAAAAAGGGGCGAACACTGAATAAGAATTAATCGGTTTCACAGTTAAAAACTGAGTTAAATTTCACTGTGATGCTGATTCACTTTTACTAAGCTAAAAGAAAAGGGTTTCAACAACTTTATGATGCATTTCGTTTTTCTTTCATTTGAAATATTTATAAAAATGCTTTCTTTAAGGACAAAAATTAATGTATGTATTTCTAGTTCATTGAAATTTTGTATACACGTATTTTCTTTAATTATAAAAATTAGTGTATGCATATCTCTTTCATTTAAAAGTTTTTATAGAAATAGAGGTCGATCCGGGCGCCAAAGGCTGCTAATCTAGCCGCCTTGAAAGGCTAGTTTAAGTATTAATAATTGAAATTTACTAATGTCCAATGTAGCATTTATTTAGTTAATATTGGATATGTTTCCATTTTAAATGCTATAATTTACCAAGTGCACGCGGGGCAAAGGGAAATAGTTCATTTAATTTACGTATTCATTCATTTATTGAATCACTTACGCATTAATTCGTTAATTAATTTATTTACGTTCCTTAATTTATCAATTTGCTTATTTATTCATTCATTCTCACATTTTCTTACGCATTCGCTATTTTATTCACTTGTTCATTTTTCTCAAGCATCAATTACATAATTTGTTTAATCGTTCATTGTCTCATTTTTTTTTTTTTTTACTCGTTTATTTGTTGTTTCATTTGATGAATATTTGAAATAATCAAATAAGAAAATATTTCATAAGAAAAATATTCTATGTTTCACTTTTTTTTTTAAGACATTTTTACAGATTTATCGCCAAAAATGACAAATAATATTTCAAGTTACATTTTATTATGAAATGTATTGTTCTTTCTTTATGTACTATCATTTTCAAAAATTTTAAACTTGTTCATTTTGAAAAAAGTAAGTCAACTTAACTGTTTCATTTGCCCCTCATTCCCCTACGTGCCTTGAGCTTAGTTATAATTACCAAAATCGTGATCAAAATATTTTATTGCCTTCTGAGAAAAGGAGAGTAATTTATTTTTGGATAAAGAGTTCAAGCTTTATGGGAGAAACATGTCTGCGATGATAAAGGACACTTTAAATGAAACTGATTAAGAATGGTTCTCTCGGGTACTAAACTAATATCCGTTGCTATGAAACCACTTTTCACGTAATTTCAATATAAACAAAAGCCCGTGCGTGAATTTTACCATAAATTAGTAAGGAACAGTTTCGTTTAAAATTATAATCTTCCAAAATGTCAATACTATTGCGTAAGCTTATAGTATAAGAAAATATGCTTCTATAAATCTGAAAATACCTTTTGAATTAAACTAAAATCAGAAAAAATCTAGTTGCTTTAAATGACATACACATAGTCTGAAGAGCACAGAGTGCAGTGAATCAAGTGTTTTAAATTACTGACATTTAAGTTTTTTTTTTTTTTTCACAAATTTTGTCATCCATCAAGATTTAGTGTGTATCTGTAAAGGTGAAGCACGGGCATGGTGAAAAAAATAATGCTGATTTTTTTTTTTAATTTACTGAAAAACAGCAAAACAAAATACCTGTTTCTGGGGGGTAAACTGCACTTAGTCAGAAAAACAAAGTTTGTTAGGAGTTCAATTTAAGTTCTTCTTTTATGATGATTTGTATTACTACATTGCCATTTATGGGGTTATAAAATGAAAATTTGTCTACCAAATCTTAGTGCTTTAGACCTTTGAATAGACTATCAGAAGTTGAATAAAAAGGTGCTTAAACCCCAATTTTTAAAAAATGGACTTAGTGTGACGAAACCCATATAAATGTCACCCAACACTCACATTTATTGATAATTTTTCTGGAAAAACTAAACACTTTAGAAGCCTAAAAATGCCCTTTTTCATACATTTTAGCAAGAATATCTCTGAAATGAAAACCAACTTCGCTTTTGTATGAATATTTTCTTAATTTCTACAGATAAGGCTAAATCGAGTCTCGACTTATGAGGGTTGAATTCCAAGACCCCTCGCATAAGTTGAAATTTCGCGTTGTGAAAAAGGGTATATATACAACTTTTTTATTAACATACCCAAATATTTTAGACATTTTTAAAGACTCCTCAAACTATTTTAGACCACACTGTTAAAACTACAGGTTGCATTCGGCACCTTTCAGGGGTGAAACGCTTGTTCACCAGCGGTACCCAATACGGAGCCGAAATGGCACCTCTAACTAGGGTGAAAAACAGGCACCTTTTAAAAAATAGGCAGCAGCGGTGAAAAGAATGAACGTTCGGAGAGAGAAATGGCACCCTTACTGTAGATCCTCCTCCCCCTCCCCCGTATTCTGTGCGTTTTTAAATATAGTTGTGTATTTATTTTTTTTTAATAGTTTCGTTTTGATTCATGATATTCTACGTTTTGGACATTTTTTACATTGCATTAATTCAGTACTGGAAATGATTAAAACTTGTAATTACAGCATTTCATCATATTTCAGAGTTTTCAACATAGTTAAGAAGTGCTCATTGCTTTAATTCATCTAATCGTGCTCTAGCGCAGTGTTTCTCAACCTCTTTTGACCCACGGGTCGGTAAAAGCAAATGAAAAACATTCGAACCTGTGAAATTTTTATCATTTTCTTAAAAATAAATAATAATAATTATAACAACTCTCGAGCGTTAAAAACTTGTGAAAAAATTCTGCGTTGTGATGAGTTTTTTTTTTACAAAGTAATATTAAAAATGAATAAAACAATAAATATTTACCCACTTTATTTGGTATCAAGGAGTTGTCACAAATATATTTAAAGTTAAAGACGCGTAATTATTTCAATAATCATAGTTAAGTTAATAATCATTTGTGAGAAATAACCGCACCGAAAGTAAAGTGTAGAGGTACTTATGAATTATTTACATGAAGAGCCAAAAATATTCTGGGATATTAAAATTACGGAAAAACAAAATCGTTTCTCGAACGTTCAAAATTTCAATGAAGAGTAACAATAAAATAAAATGCACATTTAATTTTTCGACAATTTAAAAACCTAAAGAAATTCCTAATGCTATCGAAATATGAACCGCTAACAGGAAATGATTCAAACACTTGAATGAAAAAGCAAAAAAAAAAAAAAAAAAAGCCAGACGGAGAGAGATTTCTTTTTTATTTCTTGCGCTTGCTGTTGTGTAGAAATCTAGGAAGCACAAGAATCATTTTTATTTAGGTTCTCACTTGTTGGTTATTGATAATCTTATTACGCTTATTATTTTGGTGATTAAATGTTGCTTATCGAGTACTCAAGAAAATAATGATAGATATATTTAGTAGCGTTTTGAATGATGGAAATTTCACGACAGTACCGGTAAACTGAAACTAAACAACTAACGGTAATACAGTATCGTAACGGGGTAACGGTAACTGAAAAGCAGTAAACGTACTTTTAACTATATTTGAAAGCCCTAAAAGCTACAAAGTGATCAAAAGCCGTACTTACTTGTTATTTTAAGGACTTATCCTAGAAAAGCTGAGATTTAATCCAATAGTGCACTTCATTCAATGTGAAAAACATAGAAGACCACGCATAGATGCAACCTACCATTGGTCCGCCATATTGAAGTGGTTGAATGGTGAACGTATGCCGGAAGCGCTTGCGGCAGCGAGTTCTTTAGCGATTGCTTGCTGTTTTGGCACCCCTGTCTGCGATTGTCTGCTGTTCTCGCACTCCTGCTCTATTTCCTGGCCAGCATGGCACCCTTGGGCACCATGCTTTCACCTTAGGGAGAATATATCCACTCGTCTGGAACCCCTGGTTATAACAGTGCAATTCTTAAGTATTTATTACTGTTTCTTACACAAAGAGCTGAATATATTACTGCATTTTTTAAAATGCTACATTATTCAACATAAAATACTGCACAAAATCAGTGGGAGAGAGATACATAAAATAAAACAGTACGGTACGTACAGTATGTAGTATTAAAGCGCTGCACTATAATAGTACTGCACAGTAGATACAATAGTTATATTTATTATTTAAAAATTGAAGATGATGATTTATGTTGTGCAATCAGATCTTAATTCTGATACATTTTTAAACATAATTGCATCGCATTTATTTCTACAACATCGCATTTATTTCTTTTATCTAAGCTACCACCCCACTTACAGGGTCTCTGTAATCCACAATACAAGAGCAGTCATACAGTTTGCATTTTGCCTAGACACTACTCTGCGAGCTTCATATTAAAACTTAATACTGAACTTTTATGGATTGCCTTTTTTTGACTTTTAATTGTACGTGAGATACAACCATACCTGATTGTGTTACCATTTGATCCACTTTTTAGTTGTTCAAGCGTATCGAGAATCATTACCTCTTCTTAAATTGTCACAAACTTTCTCTTTTTATTTCCATCTTCACAAACTTTAAGTGAAACAGCTTGCCTAGGTACAACAATATTCATCACCTTTCATATTTAGAATTTAAAGAAATAAATTAAAAATGTGGAGTGGTTATTTCTACACACTAACAAAGCAATGTTTGCTAGAGAGGTGTAGGTACTTGCGCAGTCAGTGACGCCAAAAGGATGAAAGTACATTGACGGGACCAATATTTAGCAGTCAATAACGAAGCTGAAACGTAGCACCACTATTCTATCTAAATATATTCGTGTTGCTAGCGAGGAATGCGCGTTAGCTCTAGAATTCATTACTCGTAAAAAAACTCGGGTTATAGCCATTTCGCGTAAGTCGAATAGCGTTGTAGCGGGATTCGACTGTACTTAAATTTGTTAAAGATCCCCCCCCCCCGAAAAAATTCTCATTTATCAGTGAAATCAATCAAGAATGAATTGTTTTCTAATTGCAGCACTTTCTGAAAATGAGCTATATATTTACGTAAACTTTTCACGAGATCGTAATCAAAATCGTAATCTATTTCTTTTTCGTGTAATTTACTCCTATATAAATACAGCCCTGAAATAGACTGACTGTTTTCAAAAATTTATAACAGGAAAACGGTTAATGATAAAAAAACAAATTCTTGCAGAAAATTCATGTGATGGGCCGTAAATTTTTTCCCCCATGAGTTCCAAATTTTGATTCAAAATGTTTTCAGCAGACGGCGCTTCAGATAGTTAAGCCCGTAAAATCAAAAGGAAGAATTGAAATTCACCGAAATTTTCTCCGGTTGCATCATGTGTTTGTTGCCGACGGTAGACATTTAAAATACTATACCATTGTGTAATTTGTTCATTAAAATATTTTTTTGAAAAAGTACGATGTAATTTTCTATCTTTGATTTAAAGGCTTACTCTCTGCAGCGCCATCTATTGGAAAATTTTTGAACTAAGGTTTGCAAGTCTGGGTGGAAAAAGCTTACAGCCCACCATATGAATTTTATGCAGAAATTACCTTTTTTTTTAAAATCGTTCACCGTTTTCTCACTATAAATTTTTGAAAAACGTCAGTCTATTTCAGAACACCCTGTATGGGACAAACGGAATGAATCGGTTTTGAAAGGCCAGCGCTCGACCTGTGGTGGTGGTGGTGGTGGTGGGTCAAGGGTGGGGGTGGGGGCTCATTAAGGCAGTGGGAGAATCTATTTTCATTTGCAACCATGGTTTGGGCGGGAGAGCATCGTGAGTTTGTTGTTCCAACTTTTTTCGCGAATGGCCGTTCTGTTATCACCACACAGAGAAGTCCTTCCGACAGATTTCCCAAGAATGGAATGCATCGTGGCTGAAGGCTGCCATCATACTAATGTCAGCTTTAACTTGATGTAAAAAACTAAATTGTCTAGTGTAGACAGAACAATATAAGCAAAATTTCTGTAAGTTGAATTGTTTTTGTTTTACAACCCTTTACAACCGATTACGTAATTAAAAATGTAGTCCACTTGTCCCACACGTGACGGTGGAATAACACCCCCATAGCACAAACACATATAATCTTACGGACATTTGAAATAAAGATCAATGAAGTATGTTACGTAAAATCATCTCTCGCTTTAACACACACAACAGCATAATTACACAAAGAAATTTTGGTCGCTTTCATATCGCTTTTCGCTCCGTATATGTATGATAATCTAATACCAAGGAAATAGGGGAAAAAGTAGCTTCTCAGTCTTTTTCTCTTCCTGTCTTCCTTTCTCATTTTATTTGATATGAGATAATTGAGAACTTCTGACCTTGCTCAATGTTACCTCTTGAAACCTTGATCTTTCTTTAGTTCAATATAACGCATCGGTTTCTTCTTATCCTCTTTTGTGTCCATTTTGCTTTCTTCATCAATCATTATTTATTTCTAGTAACTACTTTTTCAGAGCTTTTGTTTCTTGTTGTAAAAAGTTTTCTTCTTCTACAATAAAAGGTTTTTTATTTCTTGAATTTCAAAAAGTTTAATGAGAATTAGATGTGAATTTTGATTCACACAAGTATTTCCCTATTCTGGCCCCAGGATCTGTTCTGCGGGTTCATGGACCCGTGCTCCATAATTTTAGGAGCACTAAAATAACATAAATATATTTCTTTCTACATATCTCTTCTCGCATCTCACACAGTGGCGCACACAAGGGAGGGGTCCAGGGGGTCCGGACCCCTCCCATAGGTCTTGCTTTTTTACCGATTGATTATAATTCTATGTATTTTGTGCGTAGAATAATTTCAAACAAAGGTAACAGCACTTTCAGTTGTTATAAGTGAAATAATAAAATCCTCATGTTAAAAGATTTTTTTAAAATGTTGTGCACTATTTCTATAACGAATTGCCTATAAGACGCAGAATGATGATTATAAACGAGTACACTGTAATAAAACCATGTTTTTAGTTTTGTAATTACAGTATAAAATGAGATTCTATGAACTTGAATCCATTTTTTAATTATAAGAAAAGTAACAGCATAAATTATTTTGCTCTCTGGTTATTTACTTAAGTATATTTCATTAAACAATGTTAATTCAATTTCAATAGTTTATTTGTTACTGTTTTTCATTCCCGGGAATCGATAAAATCAAGCCAATATATTTGACGGCATATTGGGGTATGATAGGAGAATAAGGCTTTTGACCTTGGACCCTCCTATTACAAAATTCCTGTGTGCGCCACTGATCTCACAACATATCAATTTTAGAGCACGTTTTACAACAATTAGTGCACATTATATAGGTATGAATATTTGATTAGTTTTGTAATGTACTACAAAAATTATTTCAAAAATATACAGATTTTCTACTTTGTGTGCGGGAGCACTAACTTTTGCCAGGACCTGGGCATTGGTTAGACCCTGCATGGCCTCATCTTGGTTTCTATTGTTAGGTAGATTCATCAAATATGACAACATTTTAAGTCAATCTTTCGCTAATAACTTTCATAACTGCAATACCGACCTAATCTGCAGGGGCGTCCCCCCCTCGCTAAGAGCAAGGGCGCAACCCCCTTAACATCGGAAACCTTCCCCGAAATCAAGAGACCCCTCCAAAAAAGTAAAAAATTACCCCTCAAAACAACCCCGCTAAAAATTTCAATGGCGCACTCTGCGCCATGACCCCCCCCCCCCTCCCCCCAAGTGTGCACCCTGTAATCTGAGTTGATTTGGCTTCCGCAAAAGACACGAGCTTGTAGTAAGCTCGATGAAATTTTTTTTTACTGACCCGTAGCTATGTCTCTACCTAATGAGTGCATTTTACATGCGGTCTGATGATTCGGCAAAAATATCATCATTTGGCAAAAGTTAGAGTTCTCTTCGGCAAAATTATCATCATTTGGCGAAAACTGAAATTTCATTCAGCAAAATTATCATCATTTGGCGAAATTTGGAGTTTCATTCGCATTCGGCAAAATTATCATCATTCAACGAAATATGGAGTTCCATTCGACAAATTGAGAGTTTCTGTCCCCCCCCCCAAATTTAAGCTCGCGCCGTCCCCGGGCAGGCCCGTCATTTGGGCAATTAGGGGACTGGCCTCTCTCCCTCCAAGATTTTGAAAACAATGTGATTCTAAAATGATAGCGGTATCAACCCAACTAAACACCAATAACTTTCCCTTTTCAAAAGGATCCTAAAGAAGATGTTATACACTTTTAAATTCAGTGATAAATTTGCAACAACCTAACTCATTGATAAATTTAGAAACAGAAGCAACCGTCAATTAAAAGTTTTTTTTCGGTTTTTATTTTAAATGTTTTTTATTTTGGAAAGGGGGCAGCTGCCTTCTCTTTCCCCCCTTTTGGATACGCCCATGGTTGCAGAAAATTGGGTTGCAAAAAAGCTGGGGCTCTCAACCTTTTTCAACCTATGGTTCCCCCCTTTTTTTTATATCCTTGTAACTTTGCCTACCCCCATCAAAAACACAAAAGAACTTTATTAAAATGTGTTGCATTAGTAACAGTTAAACTGATAAATTGTTTAACTATATATAGGTAATTTATATTACTACAGTAAAACCTGTAAAGTTGACCTCCTGTCTAAGTTGACCGCTATTTTCATGCACAGAATTAGATCTTATCATATAATTCAACCTCTATAAGTTGACCACCTGCTAAAGTTGACCACTAAAGTAGTGCATCGCAAGTGGTCAACTTACACAGGTTTCACTGTAACAAGAAAATTTTCTTTAATGGGCACCGGGGAGTGCCGGGATTTTCTAACCGGGGCAAATCTTGAAACTACCTTTTTTACCCATCTTTTTTCAAGTTTTATTATTCAGTTTAAACAAAATAAGCACGGACATATAGTTAATTTCCAACCTCTAAACTGTTGCAGCCCGTTACAAAGGCCAATACTTGCTCCTCCATAGATCTTGCTCTGGTGCTGAAAAATTTTTATTAACCAGACTAAAAGTATAAGTATAACGTGGACGCTGAGCTTGCTTTTTCTTTTAATTTTTAGTATTAAAATTGTTCACAACTTGGTCAATTAATATTTGCCTTCAGCGTGGTCAAATACAGCATTAAATCATCTTTAGCATGATGATTGTTTTCATACTTGCTCTTCAGGTAAGTTAAACTTAAAAACATTTCACATGAAGTTTTTAACAGCAATGCCTGCTAGTTCTTAGTGTTCTTTTTCAATACTTGTGCACAAGTTTTTTCACAAAGCACTGCGACTCTTCACTTTCAATATCGAATCACACAATTCACAATTGGTATTTAACTACACACCCCTAGTAGATTTTCACTTTCCCCAAGCAGCACACGTACCACCAGCTGAGAACCATTGAGCTAGACGACATAAGTGCAGTGAGGTGAAGCTGTTGTCAATGTGTTGAGTCAGCACCTCCTACAATTAAGCTTTTTCACCAGTTTTGTGACGTTTTAGCAAGAGGCTGACGGAGAGGAAATTTTGCGATGAAAATCGCTTCAATTTCTGTCGCTTAAACGACTTAAGCTGTTGTTTTGACAACTGTACTGCAGTGGGCAGGTAAAGGGCAGCAACTTCAGATTTTTTATTTTATTTTATTTTATTGTATTTTTTTTTCATTTTTGTCTTCTATTGCACGTTAGCTTTTTTGTACAAGCTTGCTTTTTAGTTTCGGCTAAAATAAAAGGCCCGAAAAAAAAAAAAAAAAAAAAAAAAAACCATCTAGTTCCAACATTATCCTATTGTTAGCAGGCCCGCGCCAAGCCTGATCCCTGATCGGCGCCGTCGTGCAAGTGTTTTCTGAGCGCCTTCATGCACTGGCGTACAGGGAAAATATAATTAACATTTAGAGTGAGGTTTTCTCAAATATACTATAGAAAAAAATATGTTCGGTATATAGTTTATTTGAAAAACAATGTATACACATTCTGTGCTTTGTCAAATTGTACATTTAAATGCATTCATTGGAGTTCTACATAAGTTTTTGTTGTTAAGAAAATAGCATTGAAAGCAAGTGTATATGTATAACTGCTTGATATATAATCTTACTGTTAGGAACTAATCAATGTAATATGTTATGTATGAGTTTGAAAAATATATATAGCGGTTAAAAATGTGTGTAAATATGAATGAGCAAATATATATTCTAATTATTTATTCGCATCGAAACATTTTAATACATTAAATCTTATCCCTCAATCTGTATTCGATCCAATAACAACGCATGCAGTAGGTACAAAATAAACAACGCTAAAATGATTTGAATAAAAATGAGTTCCAAACAGGGTTCGAAAATATCATGATATTTTCGAAAATATCGAAAATATCCGATATTTTGATATATGTATATCGGAAATTTTGATATCTATCCGATATTTTCAATCAGCACCAACTAGTCTTTAAAATAGTAAATGAATCTTTAATCACTCTTTATTTTCTTACATTATATCTATCTATCTTACATATAATAAAATAAGATGTTTGTGTGTGTGTGTGTGTGTGGCGCGCTTCCCGGGAAAACGGTAAGGCCTAGAAAGATGAAATTTGGTATACAGTTGCAGTTTTTGCCGAAGATGTGCACCTCGGGCTTCGATTTTTGAAATTTTTATTAGAAAAAAAGTTATTTAATGTTTTATGTGTTGTTTTGCACTTTTTAGTACGTTTTACCTCACAGACCCCGAACCAATCGCACCACACAAATAATTTTTTGTACTATAGTGTAGGAAATTGAATTTTAAATATGATGAATGAAAAAATTTTGAAGATAGAGCAGTTTTTGTATTTTTTATGAATTTTTGAAAAAACCTTTAATTTGCATTTTTTCCAGGGTTTTATTTTTTCTAATATCATCCTGCGAGAAGTATCAAAGCCTCATTTCTAAAATTTAAGTTGGTAATAGTAAAAACATTTCGCCCTCTTCAAAAGAAAAAAGTTCTTAAAAATACGCAATAGTTTTTTTTTACAATTTTTTTAAATGCTGAACACATTATGTTTTTTCACGCATCGGTCGAAAAAAGCGTTCTTCAATCTTTTATGCCTGTGACGTCACTACTTGGATTTCGATTCGTTATTTACGATAGAATCTTAATCGCAAGCAATGTTAATCTTTTTTTTACTATATAGCTTACTTCTACATTTTATGACGTGATGACCACGTGTTTTTCCGGCAGCGCTTGCTTTTTTTCTTTCCTTTTTTTGTTTTATTTAGGGACTGCATTTATTTCTCCCCCCCCCCCCAAGCTGGACCTTTTGCTGTATCTATATTACGTTACATTTCATAGTTGTGCGCATTTAATTCAATAAAAACAGCGAGATTTTTTTTATCTTTGTCAAACGCTACTTTTTGCACACTACGGGGAGCATTTTTTTTTTGCTCTACTTAAATAAAAAAAAGTGTTTTTTTGAGTGATCTTTGTTTTTATTAGGAAATGGACGGGGAGGTTAAAATAAATAGAGATGCATAAGAAAATTTAGAGATAGATCGTAAAGGTAGATAGCCGCCGTAAAAATGTGAATGGCTCAAAAAAAAAAAAAAAAAAGATAGAGGTGGATTGATTAATACTGCTGCCAAAATTATTTAAATAGCCGCCGTAGGCGTCAAACATGAAGTAAAAAGGTAAATGACAAATTAGCCTAACAGCCGCCGTGGGTGGCTGCTTGCACAGAAAGGCGAATGGCGTAAGAAGGCGAACCAGCTGGTCGCCGAAGTCGGCTAGTTAACAATAAAGCTTGAAAGTAATGTTTCTTTCATTATTTTATCTAATATTTTATTTTACATTTTTATCAATGTTATTGGAGTTAATTTAGTATTAGCTGTTTTACTCTTTTTTCCTTACTTACACAGTTATATGATTCTGAAATAAATAATATCAATATAAAATAGTCATAAGACTTTTTCTCTTTTTTTTTCCTGACTAACCTTTAATATTTAATTTGGTACTTTTAATATAAATTAAAATTATTACATCACTAATAATTTTATGAATATAAAACACAAATAAAAAAGGAATATTATATTACTTTATTATATTAATGATGTATTATACATTAAAAAATATAGTAAATAACGTTTTGGCTATTTTCAATAATGAATAAACAAAATTACTATGATTAACATACTTTTATATTGAAAATTCCATAGTTGAAAAAATAAATATCGAAAATATCAAAATATCATGTTGTTTTCAAAATAAATATTGCATATATATCGTGATATATATCATGATATATATCGACTGATATATCAGCGATCCTTGGCTCCACATCTGTTAGAAGTTAAATTATAAGAGCTGAACTTTTTTGGCTTTGTTGTTAGCGAATTTGATATGCAAGTAAATCTATATCGAATGTTTGTGAACAATCACTTTCGATAGAGTGTATATGTGCAACATTTGCCAATGCGAGAGAGACTGATACCCGACCCATGCTGGATCTTAGGTAATTTGTAATTATTTTTAAGTTTGAAAATGATCTCTCTGCTGTAAATCCTGAGACTGAAATTGCCAATAAGATGCAGAAAAGTATGATATAAATGCTTGGAAAAGAGTAAGTTCAAATTCTCAGTGCACATTGGAAATACATTGGAATACTTCTGAAACTGAAATCCTTCCCGGTAAAACCAACAGTTTTAAAATACGAATACTTCAAAAAGGCATTAAATTCAATATCTGAAGCAAATGCATTGTTCAAAGCTCCTTTTTAATTTCATAAAAAGCAATTAAAGTGAAGGAGGGAAAATCAAGCTCAAGTCGTTAATTTTCGAAACTAAGAAATTCATCGTAATTATTATCTATTGTGTGTAAACTTGTAAACATTATATAAAAGTAGATAATATGCAAATGTGCTAAAAGTATTTTATTATGTTTGATAACATGAAGCAGTCAATTAAAACAAAAAATAATTAAAAATCGCAAAAAAAAGAAAAAAAAACATATTGCTTAAATTGTAATATAACATTTACTCGGAGATACAAAATAAAGAATAGCAATTTGTTGCGTCTCGTATGCTTAAAGATATGTACTATAGATATGCCGAAATAGCATTCACGCCTCCTCATTCGGAAGAAAAATGCTCTCGCATGCATTTGAATTGGCATCAAGTGTTTTCAGGGTAAAAAATTGCGCTTTTGAATAGCATGTTCCGAAACTATAAAGCAAGAACGTTTGCTTTTAGGGTAGGCAGCGAGTAAGATTGTTTGCCTTAATCAGCAATATAATTTCAGAACCTCCATTGATGGATATTATGAAAAGTTTATTTTTATATTTTTTATTCTTTTCAATTGGAGCTTTTTCGATCAGTAGAGCTTTTTTCGATCAATAGGCGTCTTTTTGACTCTGGCGCCGTCGTGCCGCGCACGACCTTGCACATATGGACGGCGGGGCTATGATTGTTAGTATCGAATCGAACACACATTTCTTCAAATATTTCGAAAACTCATTTCTGCAGATACTGCCTTTTGCCTGCCCACGACAGTGTAGTTCACAGTACATAGCAATACAGATCATTTTTTTTAAACATTACTATTGACTCATTTTTATAATCTTTTATATGATGTAGCATGTAGTTAATATTGGCTTAGCAGAAATTGCAGTGAAAAATTTAATGTTATTTTATAAGGGAAGTGCACTACTGGCGTTTAACAAAAAAAAAAAAAAAAAAAAACAGAAGCACAACTTTGATTTTTCTTGTTCGTAATTCAATTTATTTTTAGTATGATGAATTACCGGGTATTTTAATTTATTTGAAAGACTACATGTGCAATGATGATATTAGTACGTCAACCATCAAAAGCTGTCCCCTTTCCCCATTTTTTCTCTTTTGGTACTAAATTTAAGAGAAGGATAACACAGTCTACCTTGATGTGTTCAATGTGGTCTCTTTGTTTTTTCTTTATTCGTTTTAAGGGAATTAATTTATGTAATTAAGAAAACTTTCAAATTTGTAGTGCAGCAAGTTTTGTCGTCTAGGATTAAAATTTGTGTGATGTTTAAAATATCAAGATGCATCAATATCGGACAATATAATGGAAACTTCTTGACAGAAACGGCTTTCATAATGGAATTCAAGGAATAATTTTTATACAAATAATACACAGTATCATCTTTCTTTATGAGACATTAAGCAAAACTTATGCTACGTAAGAAAACAGACAAAACCTTACAAAAAGAGTGAGCTATCTTCATGTTTACTGCTAAATTCCTGTGTTCGCGTTTTATTTTCGCGTAAATATTTTACACAATACAACTTCCTTAGACTTTGTTACCGCCTATTCATTTCAGCGTAAATATTTTTCATGATTTAACGTGCTATTGCCTACGTTTCTTTCATGCTGCGTAAAAGCATAAATAAAGTAAGAATTATTTGCTTTGTTTGTAATTATATTTGATTTCTGCCTCAATAAAAGCAAACGAATTGTACTCGGGGTTCACGGAGCAGATGTTGTTTAGGTAAAAAGTAATTTATTTGCATAACTCTGAAATTGTTGCGTCATGCCTTTAACAACTGTTTAGCAACTGCGATGATAGTATAACCATATTAAATTAACAATATTTGGACGTTCTTTTCCATTTATTGTGAATTCATGTTTTTTTTCAAATAAACAATCAATCATTTCTGTTTACAGAATCCCTCATGCAAAAATTTAACGTTACAGAACTTTCATCTTGCTCATAGAAACCATGCAGAAATACTCTAGTTATTTCTTCTACTTTTAATTGCTCTGAAGAAGCCTGAGACGTGTCAGGTGAAGCGTCAGCCATAAATGTCAGGTGAAGCGTCAGCCATAAATGTCAGGTAAAGCGTCAGCCATAAATGCCCTGGGTGAGCCATAAGCAATGCCTTGAAGAAGCTTATTACATGTCAGGCGAAACTTTAGCCAGAAACATCCAGATTGAACCACAGAGAAACTTTCCGGAGAAGATTGAGATAGGTGAAGCGAAACGTGATACAGGAACATCATTGAAGAACCGCAGGGCTTCCAGGAAGCTAGGAAACCTTGTTTTCTGAAGAAGTCCAAGGTTTTTGTGCTAGAAGGTGGGATGAGGTGGAGAAAAGTATTCTGAATAAGCCTGAGACATGTCAAGCGAAACGTCATCCAGAAAAATCTTTGATGTACCATATCTAGAGTAGTGCTCTGCAGAAGCCTGACAAGCCGGGAAAAACGTCAGATAGAAACATTCTGAATGAACCTACTGCCTACAATCCTAGAAAGAAGTAATACTATTGACGCCGGCCGTGAAAGCCTCAGTTTTTGTATTAAAAAAAATTAATTTGAATTTTGTCATCTTAAATTCAAATTATGTTTTTCGCAATCACGAGTGTGTGTTTGTATGTGTGTGTGTGTGGGGGGGGGGTATGTGTATGTGTGTAGGCATGTGTGTTTGTGTCTGTGTGCAGTCATGAGTGTGTGGGTAGTTGTGTGTATGAGTGTTTGTGTGCGTGGGGGCGGGGTATGTGTATGTGTGTGTAAGCATATGTGTTTGTGTCTGTGTGCAGGCATGAATGTGTGGGCAGTTGTGTGTATTTGTGTATATGTGTAGGTGTCTGTATGCATGCGTGTGTGTATGTGTTTGTGTGTGTGTGTAGGGGAATGTGTGTGTATGGTGGTGTTTGTGTATGTGCGTGTATGTATGCGTGTGTGTGTGTAGGATATGGACGCAACCTGGAGACGGTTTTCGCTAGAGGAGCAGCATCGTGAGGCCGGCCGACGCGACGGGTGGTGCTGGCAGAGGGTGGAGCCGCGCCGGTGGGAAAAATGATAGCACGCCAAAAACAGTCAAATGAAAGCAATAAGCAATCGTGATTGCTCAATTCGGAACTCCAGCGCTCGAATACGCTACCTTGCGGTGATTTACAAAACTGCAAATGAAACTAAAACATTGCCACATTGCGTTCCACGTGTGTCTGTTGACGTAAACACAGGCAGTTTGTTCTGAGTATTTATTAACGCAATCGATGTGTCTTAGTTTGCTTTCAGCTACAGAAATTAATTCGTCCCTTAGTAGTATTCTCGAGCTTCTCAAAATAATGTTAGTTTTCATTATTTCCTTAATAATTGGTGAAAGCGAAAATTCTGGATTAACAAACTTGGATAACGTTATATAAGGTAAAAAATTTTATTTTTTTGTATGAATTTGTAAGAATATGGGGTTTTTTTTAATCTTAAATTAATTAAACTCACTATATTTTACAGCAGCATTTAGTTGGAATGGACAGTATGCAAAATATTTTCTTGAATATATTATCGTAGAACAAAATGAATAACCGAGAAAGAATTTACTTTATTCCTTTTGTTCTCAGCTGAAAGGTTTCGCCAAATTTGTTTAGGGTTATAGTTTTAGTATAGTGCGAGCAAAGTTGCCTTGGCGAGATTTCGCGTTTTTAGTTAAACCATTTTTAATTTTTATCATGAGTGGAATAAAATGGTAGTAAGATTACAGAATTCGATAAGCGAAAAGAAATAATGGTCAATCAACTGAAAAGAAAACTACCACCATATATCCGTGAGAATTTTGTTGATGATTTGCATAACATGACACAATTAAATCGTAACTCAGAAATTAGAAAAATCGAAACAGAAAATTTTTAAATTAACCGATGCGGGAATTCGAGAGAAATAACTCAGCTACAAATGGAAAACAATAAGTGCTAGCCAAGAAAGGCAAAAAAGTATCATCTTCTTTCGATTACAATTTGTAATGTCATATTGAATTTTCTAGCATTAATTGTTATTCTTGTCAGGCCACAATTATTATTTAGTTTTATCAAGAATTGATAAATATCGAATTCAACAACGTGGAAATAGCTGCTTAGAACTACGAACTACGTAGTTTGCATTAATCTTTGACGTTTAGTAATGCTTCTTGAATTCTCATTTCTTTCTACGTGGGCCAGAATATCCACAAGACTTTGAAAATTAATTTAAAAAGAATAAAGCAAAAAAAATCATACGTACGAACAAAATTCACAGCACTTTTAGCATTTTCTTCGTTACCATGTGCGTTTGTTTTAGTTTTTAAGTCCGCCATTAGACAGTGACTTCGGTGCCCCCTATAGTTCGTTGGAGTTGCGAATAACTCAAAGCTGAAATTATTTTTATGAAATACATAAAAGCTTTTTTCCCACAAACCCATTAATCAGGAAATAATTTTGAAATAATCTCAATGAATTTGAATGAATTTTTACGTACTTCGTTCGATGAACAAATGTGAGGATTTCTCTTAACAACTCACAAATGATAAACACAATTTTTGCATAATAATGTTTCTGGCATAACGTTTTAAACACTCTAAGTTATCTCTTCCATTTGAAGAACTTTATTGAGTTATAATACTCTCTCCTACCCCCCCCCCCTCCCACCTCCATTTTGCAATCTTGCAATCTTGTCATATTCTATCCGATCTAACGTTTGAGGATTTCTTTGATGCTTATCTTTTTTCCAATCGTTTAAAAAACTTATTGATCTTACCCAAGAGTTTGATTTCGTATGATGTTTTGTTTTTTAGCAACCTTCTCTGTCGAAGTAGGAACAAAAAAAGAGACGAAAGAAAGAAAGAAAGTTTAATGTAGCATAAAAAACATCGCTAACATACAAAATAATGATAATATTTACTAATAATAAAGCTGAAAGTCTCTCTGTCAGTCAGGATCTCTGTCCGGATCTCTGTCTGTCAGGATCTCTATGACGCGCATAGCGCCTAGACTGTTCGGCCGATTTTCATGAAATTTGTCACAAAGTTAGTTTGTAGCATGGAGGTGTGCACCCCGAAGCGATTTTTCGAAAATTCGATGTGGTTCTTTTTCTATTCCAATTTTAAGAACAAAATTCTCATAAAATGGACGAGTAAATTACGAAATTATCATAACGTGGAACCGTAACATGGGCACAAACCAATTGGCGAGAAAATGCACCATACATTATTTGTAAATATACAGGCGAACCAAAAGACCTTTTAATTTTCTATTACGGGCAAAGCCGTGCGGGTACCACTAGTAATAAATAAATTGAGTAGTTCAATAAATATTGAAGCTTAAAGAAATTAACTTTATTTTTGAACTGTTCAAAGTAGAATAAAAATATTTCAACTTAAAGTTAAAAGTAAATATAGCAATGACGTTCTCTCACTAAAATGTTTTCAACAAAACATTTTGCTGGTATCGCAATAAATGTCATTGGGGGTAGGCAAACAGACCAACACGCATTTAAAAAAAATTTTTTATATTATTTCATAATTTATAGCAAAAACTAAATGAATATTCTCAGCCTTATAAAACATGCTTTTACTATTTTGTTAGTTCATAGTTTCATATAGACAGGGCCGCGCCGTCCCTATGTGCATGGTCGCGCGGCGCACGACGGCGCCAGAGTCAAAAAGGCGCCAAGCTCTACGAGTCAAAAATGCTTCAAATGAGGAAAAAATCTAGAACCGAAAAAATAAAATTGAACTTTTCATTATATCTATAAAAGTACCTGGTGAAATTATAACCGCTCATTAAAACAAACAATCCTCCTTCCTGCCTATCTATAAGGGAAAAAAAATGCCTTGTTGTGTCTGAATATGCTATTCAAAAGCGCAATCTTTTACACTGAAAACACATGATGCTAATTAATGCAAACATTAGCATTTTTCTTCATATGTGGAGCTATGAATGTTCTTGCGGTATGTGTATAATTTCACAAGGTTGAGCATACGAAGCAGCGCAAAAAACTTCCTATTCCCCATTTTGGTTCTTGCGGTGAATATGTTATATCATATTTCGTGCAAAATGTCTTTTTGTGATTTTTAACTACTGTTAGTGGTTATTTCACTGCATCATGTTATCATACATTAAAAAATACGGTATAGCTACACCACGAAGAGAAGGCGGATGACCTTGAAGCGAAACCTCATTTTGTATCATTTGTAATAGGTAGAATCAACCAGAAAGCACCTAAAAGTGAGAGTCGTTTTCATTGATCCTATCTATCACAAAATAATTACAATCAACCTATTACAAACGTTACAAATCATGTGTTTGCTTCAAGGTCAACCGCCTTCTCTTCGCGGTCAAGCTTTAGTGACATTTGCATGTTATATACTTGTGCGTTATATGCATATATTGTAGACAGTAATTTAGATTAACTTTTTAGTTCCGAAAAGTGTCAACTTGACCATAATTACTCAATTCCTCCGCCCCCTTTTTATTTTCAAATATTTGTGTATTAAATCAAAGAAAGAGCTTTGGACAGTGTGTTTGTGTTAGATATTAAATTCAATGCCTTTTTAACGATTTCGTAAGTTAGAAGTATTCGTTTTAACGGCAAGTTTCTATTTCAGATTTTAATATCTGCAATATTATCCTTTAATTTAGAAACATAATCAGTGCCCTCCTGTTCCGTGGCGTAGCCAGAGGTGGTTAGGGGTTTAGAGGACACCCCATTGGTTGCCCCCCCCCGTGCCCCCTCCCCTCCGGAATGCTTAGTTGAATGTTTTTCAAAAAATATATACTACTGAAGGGGGGAAAACGCGTTTAACAAAATGGTCTTTATAAGGAAAAAATAATGATTTTGGGGTAAAACTTAAATTTCTACTAAATGGTTAGCTACTCCCCCTCCGTCCTATTTCTTTTCTTTTTTGTAGTTCGCCTGAAAATAAGAAAGTTTTCAAAATGCAACTCCACCGAATCTTTCTTTCCCCCCATCAGCCTCCACCCCCGCCAAAAGTATTACGGAGCATCTCAAATTTCGTTTCCAGATCTACAATTTCGCAAAATTTCGCAAAAGTTCCCGAATACGAAACAACATTCCTTGAAACTCCGTTCGAAAATCACTTAAAATTGCGTTTTTACAGCTTCAATTTCGAAAGATTGCCGGCCCTAATGTTACCAAATATGGTGTTACAATCACGTTTTTAAAACTTCAATTTCAGAAAATATTCGGGCAATGGTCTCTGAACCTTCTTTTTTAAATATCAACAAAAAATCGGTTTTTCAAACATGACTTCCGAAAAGTTTAAGTTAGAATAGCCTCTGAACCACTTCTTCTAACATCATAGAATACTGCTTAGGCTTTTAGGACTTGAATTTTGAACAAAATTTCAGGGGGGAGCTCCAGAATTCCCTTCTTGTAAAAATCTTCAAAGTTGTCAACAATTGCGTTTGTGGAAGTTCAATTTCGAAAAGGTGGAGGGGAGAAAATGGGAATGGGTTTCTATCTATTTTTCCAAAAAAAAAAAACAATCGGGTAGAATCCCAGAGTTCCATCCCTTATTCTAACGTCAATAAATATGCTCTATAATCAAGTTTCAGACTTCAACTTCTATAAATTTGCGCAGAGCCATTTGTATCTTTTTTCCCCATAACACTATCAAATATCGTCGAAAATTGCGTTTTTCGAACTACAAGTTTCAAAAATTTTCCGGGGCGAAACCCCGGACCCCTTTTAGTAAAACATATTTTTGTTCAATTTGTGCCCTCTAAAACTATTATCTTCTTGCACCACTGCTCCTGTTGTCATGTTTTGACAGGCATAGAAATTTTATTACTTATTCAACACTTAGAGATTAGATGGATTTGCAAAGTGGCTTAGGTGTTAAAATATTTTCTTCTTCCAAAATGCATTATTAGCATATCAGAGGAGCTGCTGAACTCAGAATCATTTCGAGATATGAAGTAAAAATGTACACCATATTGCGAAATTAAATTTTCGCACAATATTTTTTGTATAAATTAAATGCCAAACGTTTTTTTTTTTTTCCATTTTTATATTTGCCTACAAAACCTCCCTTTAGGTGCTAAAAATATTTTTCTCCAACGCCAGAGCATAAAGGCGCTCAAAAGACATTTGCACTACGTCGCCGATCAGGCTTGGCGCGGCCCTGCATATAGACCGCCGCTTCTATTAATCACGTTTGCTCTAAACAGTTTTTATTCCATAAAGCGACTGATTCAATAAAGCGGCTAATTATATAAAGCTGTATTTTGTTCTGTTGTTCACAATTTAATTCATTAAAGCGTTTGAATCAACTAATTCAATTAACCGGCGTCTACTGTATATATTTAAAAAAATATTTAAAAAAGCTTTAAGCACAGTAGTTTAAGATATTATAAGTAAAAATGTTTATAAAAAAACACATTTAAACACTACGACTTTTTTCAAATTAATTGTCAATCTACCACTGAACCGAAGCAATCGAAAATTGATAAACATAGTTAAATTTTAATCCTAATTACAAATTTCCAATAAAAAGGAGGATAAAGTCACTTAAAAACTTAAAAATAATATTGATTTTAATTCGAAGATTATCGTTTAACAAAAATTTATGATTGGGATTTTATACTAATTATCATTCTTGGTGCATTGTCATACTTCATGCGTCACAAGTGTAAATAGCACTTGAAAAAGGAATGTTTCATATTTTTTCAAGGAATGTTCAATAATAGCGAATGATAGAAACACTTCATGTAGGATATTAATCTCTGAAGCCATCCAATTTTGTATTAAAGCAATGATGGACTCTACTCGTTGACAAAATCGGTCCTATGCACACGCCCGCATGTTGTGTGAAGAAAGTCAATTATTTAAAATTGATTGCCCGTATTTAAACATAATGATATGGTACTTTACCGGTGAAGAATGTTCTAAGCCTAAAATTCTTTTCAATGATCTCGAACTTTTAACATGAATATGTTTAAACTTATTCTCTGTTCTTCAAAATTCTTGGATTGGTGACGAAAAGGAAGCAGCGTAAATACGCACAAATTTGCAGAAAACTGCAAACACGTGTTTTGGAGTTTCAAGGAACTCTTTTTCAATGCAAAAGAAGAGAGCTTATGACTGCAAAGGCATCCGAGAAAAGATTGACGGATGACTTGGCGTGCATAAGATCACTTCTTCTGCATTGAAGGAGTTTCTCGTAACCACGAAACACGTGTATGTAGTTTCCTGCAAATTTGGGTATATTTACGCTCTTTATTTTCTTTTGACTTGGCGTGCATAAGATCACTTCTTCTGAATTGAAGGAGTTCCTCATAACCCCGAAACACGTGTATGTAATTTCCTGCAAATTTGGGTATATTTAAGCTCTTTATTTTCTTTTGACTTGGCGTGCATAAGATCACTTCTTCTGCATTGAGGGAGTTCCTCGTAACCACAAAACACGTGTATGTAGTTTCCTGCAAATTTGGGTATATTTACGCTCTTTATTTTCTTTTGACTTGGTGTGCATAAGATCACTTCTTCTGCATTGAAGGAGTTCCTCGTAACCACGAAACACGTGTATGTAGTTTCCTGCAAATTTGGGTATATTTACGCTCTTTATTTTTTTTTTACTTTTCAAGCACAAAGGTTCAATTCTCTTGGACTGTTGTTTATTTTTTCCTTCAGACGCTATATGTCGCATGAACAAAAAGACTAGAAATGATGTGCAGCGTTTCGGAGTGAATTTATCTCTCTCCATTTAACGCAATGATACATAAAAGCAGTGAAAAAATTATTTTTTTAATATTGCATGTGAAGAGTCAATACTCCATTTATGGCATATTTGTTTTGACTAAACATTTAATAGCTTTTACCCTTAAAGAAAACTTCAACAAATTAAAATTCTTGCGTTTTGTATACGCAAAATATTTTAAAAATCTATCCATTTGTAAATATAGCTAGCTGTACGTGTGGCTGTGTATGTTCCTTATACAAATCCAGTTTATGTCGGATCTTTGCCAAATTTGGCAGAGGTTCACTGATGCTCAGCAATTCACATAGAGGGGATTTTGCTTTTACAAATCTACAGTTGACGGTACAAAAATTTGGCACAGAGGTCATTTTGATGCTCAGGAATTCATTCTCCAAAGGCTTCAAATCCACAGACTTTGTATTAAAAAGGCTGTGGATTTGAAGTAAGCATAGATATAAAAAGACTGTATGTTTTTGTGTGGGTGTTCCATATACAAATCCACAATTTATGTCGGATCTTTGCCAAAACGGCACGGAGGTCTTGTGATGCTCAGGAATTCACATAAGAGCTTTCGCCAGAAAATTCGTGAAATGGCATGTTTACACTTATTAATAACAATGACTGATTTCTTGGAAATTAAAAAAAAAAAAAAAACACACAGTAATCTACATTTTAATTTCGAGTCAGAAAATTGCTCTTTTCTACACATTGACGGGAAATTGTACACTCATTTTTTTTCTTTTCAAGCCTGATTGTTAAACTTGTGTTATTTGCCGCAACTTTTATTTTCGAGATAGACCGTGCAACGCCGAGCAACACAGCTAGTCAATAACAAAAAGAACCTTTTCAACTTTAAAATCCTCATTAGAGATTGCCCTTTTATAAGGAAGCACCCTGCAGTTTTTTTTTTTTAATCCGAGAGAAGAACTAAAAGCACTTACAAAAATGTTTGCGCACTTCTTTTGAGGTTAGATGGAACCCATTAATCAATTCATAAAGCTGTGAGCTTCAGGGTGTAAATAATAAGAGTGAAGATAACACCCCGGAGCTCATTCCTTTATTCATTGATGAAAGAACTCCTTTAAATCCCGAAACAATGCATAAATCGAAAAACCCAATTCGATATTTTTTGCAATGTTTGCTATAAATCATCCAGTTTATTCCTTAATCGTATGAGCAAACTTGCTAATCTTTTCTTTACTATCAATGTCTCAGAAATTTCTTACTTTTATTCGTTTCAAATATTAAATAACCGATTACATATTATGAAAATACTATTTTACTCTTTATTAAAAATAAAGAGAAAACGAAGGAAAAAATTTACTATAAGACAAACTTTTAACTTTCTGACGATAAAAAGCAAAGAAAGATACACACGGTAGGATATACCTTTATTATGATTATAAGCTTAGAATTTGTGAGTAATAAAATAACCATTGATTTCCATAGTTTTCTGTCAGTAAAATAAAACTTTACCACTACCTTAAAGCAACTGCAATTAAACTAGGTTTATGGCGCCATCAACAATTCAGAAGGAAGAATTGCATCGGGCTTGATCTGAGAATCTCTCAATTCAGAGTTTTATGGTTTAAAAATTGCTATAAATATCATAAATAGCAGCTGGAAATTTCAACAATTTACGACTTTCTTTTTGAAAGATAAAGGTGAAATCGAAAGTCGGAGGAATTTCTTGAAAGCAAAATCTTCTCGATATTCATCATTTCTTGGAGAAGCAACTTACGCGCTGAATCTGAATGACTGTAAAAAAATTTATTTCGTCAAGGAACTACGCTAAGAGACAGATGTATGAATAGACTGAGAAGACTTTAATTAATAGGCAAAGATGTATATATATATATATATATATATATATATATAGATATTTTAACTTTTCTTGAAGCGTATTTCAGGAAATGAATATCAGAAATGATTTCGTCGTCCGTATTTTCACGCTTTGTATTTTGAATAAATTTAGCATCGTAGTAAAGGGAAAATATAGTTTTTAAATATTACGCTGAATGCTTTGTATTTTTTGAGCACATAGTGCTAAACATTTTTAATATCAAAACCCATAATTGTACGCCATCTTTTCTTTCCTCCCTTTCATAATGAGAAAATGTAGGAGGAGAGTCAGTCAGATCTAGAGATGTGTCGTTCATGAACGAACGGGTCAAAAAGAACGAATCTTTAAAAAGAACGAATCCGTTCATTCACCTAAAAAATGAACGACCGTTCTTTTGAACAATGAGCAGTTTGGAGCATTGCAGGTATTAAAGCGCTTGTGATAAAATCGCTTTTTGATTTTTTTGATTTACATTCATCTTCAAATTTTAACTCTCAACCAATCTCAAATTACCTTTTTCTCAGTGCAGCACAATATATTCATTTCGAACCTTTTTACTTCCTTTTACAAAAAAGGAAGTATTGTATTCGCGAAAAAGCTTTTACTCAAAAATTGACCTTAATTTCCATTTTACTCACCCCCGAATGAATATTGAGTTTATTTTTGAACTCGACCACACGTGGATAAGTGGCTAAGAACGTATAGACACGCGAAATATCCATAATGACTATTCCCGAGTTAATTACAACGAATTTTCTCGTGACGTCTGTATGTACGTATGTATGTATGTGCGTATGTGCGGATGTGCATATGTGCGCATGTATCTCGCATAACTCAAGAACGGTAAGTCCAAGAAAGTTGAAATTTGGTACGTAGACTCTTAGTGGGGTCTAGTTTTGCACCTCCCCTTTTGGTTGCATTCGGGTGTTTCTAAAATGATACTTTGCCCCTTTTTTGGGGGAAATCAATGTTAATCACTCAAGTGGTGTTATAATTTGGCGGACACTTGGCGATATATCGCCACTCTTTTGGTCGCCAAGGTTTGTTGATTTTGTTTTTCTTTATTTATTATTTTTCATTTGGAGACGGGTCAATCCATGTGAAATCATACAGGCCATGTTGTTCACTATTTTTGATTTTAAAATTTTTTGCCTGTTTATTAACTGTTGTATTGGGAGTCTGAAACAGTATTTGGAATTTTTTTTGGCAACCACTTTTCAGTAGCTGCGGAGTCGACTTTTCATGAAAATAGCACTTTACAAAAACTCTTAGAACTTTTTTATTTATGAATGTATCAAAACTATTTAAAAACCTTCAGATAGAGCAGAAAATGGACTACATTTCTATGATAGTTACTCTTCTGATAATTTTTAGCAAATTTGTATAACATTGACTTAAAAATAAGATTTTCCGTGTGAAATTTTACATTTTTAGCACAAAAATATTAGTAGAAGGAAGTAAGACTTACTCTTACTTTTTTCCCCTTGAATAGATATCTTATAGAACTATTCTCAGCCGTGTGAAATTTTACATTTTTAGCACAAAAATATTAGTAGAAGGAAGTAAGACTTACTCTTACTTTTTTCCCCTTGAATAGATATCTTATAGAACTATTCTCAGAAGCAGTATGAAACGTCTGAAGCGAGTACATTTTTTTATATAGTCAAACTTGCCAACTTAAAGAAAATATGCTAAATTAAGGATTCAATATCTGAAAAGGGACTGAACGAAAATCTATGAAAATTCAACTGTATAACCTTCATATAGCAATAAATATGTGGCAAAAATTTTATATTTGATCCCTTAACAGTTTTAGATGTATGGAGCCTCGAAATTGTCTTAAAAATCACATTTATTTTCACGCCAGTAAATCATCATACACTGTAAAAAATCTCGGAAAACGCTCTGAATATACAAAAAAGCTTTCCGTAATACACAGATTCGTACGCCCTCAGCAGTTTTCTTCTCTTATCAAAAACCTTTCCCGTTTAACAAGAAAGTAAGAGTCGACGATTGCGCAGCTCACACGGCAATTTTACAGTCCAGCATCAAATCCAAACTGAAACTCGGGAAAGCACGCAATGAAAACAAGTGCTGACTCAAGTGCTGAACTCAAGTGCTGAAACAAGTGGGAAGTAACACTCGTCAAGGGGATTAGTAGAAGTTTTGTTCCTCGCATGAATTCACTGAAGATAATTTTAAAGTCTTATATTTTCTTGCTAATGTATCGTCATGAGATTGAATTTGAAGCTATGTCACTTATTCTTAAGTACGAAGTGCAACTTCTCGACGCATGCTCGTGGAAGGAATACAAACTGAAATTAAAAACCAAATAAATGCCGAGAGCACGCCATGTAAATTCGTTGCGTCGCATAACTTGTGTAGGTAATTTACTTTTTTCATAGATACTTTTCTTCTTTCTACCAAATGGGTAATTTTTGTAGGCAGAATTTTATTCTGTCATAAAAATCACCTTTTTGGTGACCAAAGCCTGCAAAAGACCACCACCGACGAACAGGTAAGTCGCTTTGCAACTCTATCACTTTAAAGTGATTAATTCATATAAATCTCGTTAAAAAAACTATTTTCCTCAGTATCATTTTTTCGTTGTGAACTATTGCAATTTGAAAATATTTTACATTACATAGAACACATATTTAAAGTGCAAGTGTGTCTAGTTTTATTCTGTAAAATTTATGAATTGAAGATTATAAAAAACTTTAAATAAGTGTTATTATGTACTTTGTTTTTATGTGTCAATCTCAGTTATTATTTGGCTGAATATTTATGTATCAAGCATTATGAATTAAATGTTATAATATGCAAATTGTCAGGTTTGATAGTTCGTCTTTAAGGTTGCACGTTTTCATTCTCTTGTAAACAGTGTATGAAGTAAAAAAAAAAAACTATCTCTTGTAATTAGGAACATAGTGCTTCAGTATTATCTAAATGACATCTCTTTAAATATTTGCATTAGCGAAACGCTTTAAATTAGTAAAATGTGTATTAATTTCTTTAACAAATAGATTCATATATGTATTTAAAAGTGTCTTCATTTTTTTCGTTTTACGAGCCTCAATTTTACCAAAAGCAAAAAAAAAAAAAAAAAATAAATAAATAAATAAATAAATAAATAAATAATTTTGTATTTTTACACCATATTAAAGTATTTGACTTATAATTTATATGATACTTTGATTTATATAAAGTATATGATACTTTGATTTATAATTTATATTATACATGAAATATTATTTATCTCAGCAGAGCTTCATTAGTACGATTTATTTTAGTTGCAATGTACCTGCCCTTAAGGGAAAGAAGCTGCAAATATAACAAACAAGAATTATTTCTCAATAATATATTTTTGTATATATATGAAATACACAAGCAATGAATAGCAATGAGAAAAAGAAAATTAAAAGTAGCAATTATTAGAATAAAGTTGAAAGGTTGAATTCGGAGCTCATCAGCCGTGGAAGATTCGATAAATATGGTCAAAAGACCAAAAGATATTAAACTACTTACTAAATAGAGAGTTATTAAGCTCTAATATATGCATTACATTGGGCCAAACGCACGATATGCTAAACTATATGCAATAAACAAGAGCGTAAACCTAAAATTAAAAATAGGGGTTTTTTACCTCGACTAAATTAAGAAACAAGTCCCTATAATTTGTCTTCCTCAGGACAGTACCTACTCTGTAAAAAATCTCGGAAAACTCTCTGAATATACAAAAAAGTCTTCCGTAATACACAGATTCGTACGCCCTCCGCAGTTTTCTGCTATAATCAAAAACCTTTCCCGTTTAGCAAGAAAGTAAGAGTCGACGCATGCGCAGCTCACACGGCAATTTTATAGTCCAGCAGCAAATCCAAACTGAAACTTTCGAAAGCACGCAATGAAAACAAGTGCTGACTCATGTATGCGAAGTAACACTCATCAAGGGGATTAGTAGAAGTTTTGTTCCTCGCATGAATTATCTGAAGATAATTTTAAAGTCTTAGGGTCTGGTGGGGTAAAGTGGTCATAAAATCGTAGTTTTTCAACTTAGGTGGATAATAAATACAATAAATTTTTTAAACACTTCAATTTTTTCTATTGTTATTTTACATTGCAATAGTAAAGAACACGATAGATTGAATTTTTAGAAGAAAAATATTGATTTTAGTAGTTTTATAGAACTTTCTTTTCCCTATGTTTTTATGACCACTTTACCACATGGGGTGGGGTAAAGTGGTCATAGTTAAAAATAGATGCAAAACCATTATAAATAACCCTAATACTTGTATATTTTGGTTGTTTTTGTAGTTACAAGTGTATTCAGGAGTAAATACATGCATACACGAAGATATACGTGTTGTGTTATACACGAGTTAACACGTTCCTGTATGAGTAGATACATGTGTACATCAGATACATGCATGCACGTGCCCACTCAAATATATACGTGTATATACGAGTATATAAGCATGTATACGTAATTACCTACAGGAGTGTATACGTGTCTACACGAGTACATACGTGTCACGTGTATATACGAGTATATACGCGTATAAACGAAAATCTTATGCGCGTATGCACTTGTATCACGAGACAATACGTGCATGCCTGGGTATATACGTGTATAGTCGACGTATATACGCATATATGAGGGTACATACATACAAATACGAGTATACACAAGTTAATTCGTAGATACATCCAGTGAGTCTTTGTACGTGTCTACTCACGTATATATAATATGGAAGGACGAGTACATACGCATGTATACGTGTAAACACGATTATATACCTGTATAGACGTATATACGTACATTTACGTGTATACACCAGTATGGATATACGAGAATATAAGCTTATATATATGTTGGCCTACAGAGTGAATCTAAGCTCTTGGGAAAAAATCAGAGGAGTGTGAGAGGGGAGGATAAGAAGCAAAGATTCATAAGGAAGTTATAATCATTGACGCGCTACATGCACACAAAGCCAGAAACTGATGGATGCAAAACAGAGCACAAATTTGTTGCACAAAGATGATTTTACCTAACACTTTAGTTTTTAAGAACTATTTAGAGCAGTTGTTAAAAGTTACGGCCTGTAGTAGCTCTGATACACGCATCGCAACAAAGGCGCAGCGGCTGATGAAAATTTTTCAAAAGTCTCGCTATTGCAACAGAGAGTGATCTGTGAATGCGACGCATGTATTACAGCTGCAGGCCGTAAATTTCATCAATTGCTTCAAAACTTACTTAAGACCTAAAATGTTGTGTAAAATTGTCTTCGAGTAATAAATTTGTGACCTTTTTTGGCATCCATCAGTTTCTGGCATTGCGTGCATGTAGTGCGTCAGCACTGTGTTTGTTATCATACGTTCCTTATGATTTTTACTTTTTATCCTCCCCTCAAACACCTTTTAATAATTTGCTCAAGAGCTTAAACTCACCCTGTATACCTGCATTTCTTATGTTTATATGTATTGTTTATTCGAGTACGTACGCGTATATACTTGTCTACCTGAGTATATAAGTGTGTATATATATGAGTATAAGCAAGCATATACGTTTATAGTAGAATGCATAGCTGTATGGATAAAAATTACTTGCAGATACTCATATACGTATATATTGGTGCATTTATGTGAATACGTATACGTTAATGCCGACACGAGTATATATGCGTATATATACGTATACACTCGTTTATTTAACCCCGTTTACTGTAAAAACAATACATATTAAGTAAAATTATTATTTAATGTGTATCTGCCTTATGCGTAAAGATTACGTAACATTAAAAGAACAAGATTCATTAAGCCTAATATTATGACCACTTTACCCCAACTTACTGAAATTGTTCTAAAAAAGTATCTAAAATAGATTCAGCTAACTGCTAATGAGTAAGAGTTCTTGAGACATGTAGGAAGCTTCGTATGCAGTCAATCTGTTCATAATTCTAACAAACAAAATTTCCCAAGGAAGTTAAAGGAGGTGTTTAGATTTTTAAGTTTTTCATATTAATGCAAAATATTTTTTTTTACTAAATAAAATTTTGCCAGTTGTAAAACTTTGTATTCAAAATGTAGTTTATAACTGTCCTACTCTAAAATAAAATTTTCACATTCATTCGAACATTTATTTCCAAGCCATAGCCATTTATTTGACATATGACCACTTTACCCCACTGACCACTTTCCCCCACCAGACCCTATATTTTCTTGCTTATGTATCGTCATGAGATTGAATTTGAAGCTATGTCACTTATTTTTAAGTACGAAGTGCAAATTCTCGACGCATGCTCGCGGAAGGAATTCAAACTGAAATTAAAAACCAAATAACTGCCGAGAGGACGCCATGTAAATTCATTGCGTCGCATAACTTGTGTAGGTAATTTACTTTTTTTTTGGATACTTTTCTTCTTTCTACCAAATGGGTAATTTTTGTTGGCAGAATTTTATTCTGTCATAAAAATCACCTTTTTGGTGACCAAAGCCTGCAAAAGACCACCACCGACGAATAGGTAAGTCGCTTTGCAACTCTATTACTTTAAAGAGATTTAGTTCATATAAATCTCGCTAAAAAAAACTATTTTCTTCAGTATAATTGTTTCGTTGTGAACTATTGCAATTTGAAAATATTTTACATTACATAGAACACATATTTAAAGTGCAAGTGTGTCTAGTTTTATTCTGTAAAATTTATGAATTGAAGATTTAAAAAAACTTTAAATAAGTGTTATTGTGTACTTTGTTTTTATGTGTCAATCTCAGTTAATATTTGGCTGAACATTTATGTATCAAGCATTATGAATTAAATGTTATAATATGCAAATTGTCAGGTTTGATAGTTCGTCTTTAAGGTTACATGTTTTCATTCTCTTGCAAACAGTGTAGCTAGATTGTATGAAGTAAAAAAAAAACTATCTCTTGTAATTAGGAACATAGTGCTTCAGTATTATCTAAATGACGATATCTCTTTAAATATTCGCATTAGCGAAACGCTTTAAATTAGTTAAATGTGTATTAATTTCTTTAACAAATAGATACATATATGTATTTAAAAGTGACTTCATTTTTTTCGTTTTACGAGCCTCAATTTTACCAAAAGCAAAAAAAAAAAAAAAAGACTTAATAAAATAATTTTGTATTTTTACACCATATTAAAGTATTTGACTTATAATTTATATGATACTTTGATTTATAATGTATATGATACTTTGATTTATAATGTATATGATGTTGCTTTTTCAAGGGGGGTGGGCGCTTCATAGCATTTTATGGGTGCACCATCACTCTTATGGTGGGGGGGGGGGGGGATTCTCGTATATATGAAATGGAATAATCATGTAATAGAGTTCAATGTTTTAATAAATAAAATATATAATGCATTTTGCGCACATCACTGTAAAAATAAAATCAGTAACCTATTTTGAATAAGTATTTATATTTGTGATGAGCTGGAAAAGGGCAAGAACAGAAGAATCAACCCGAATGGTTCCAGCAGGGGGACTTGGTGTCATATTTAAATTCATCAATTTCTCTGTTGGTACTTTTCGGTACACTTTGTTCGTCAGAGAAATTGACTTGAGGTGAACGAATTCCGGAACGCGAAAGGTAGGTAAGTCCTGTCAAATTTTATCCGTAGATAAAAGCTATCAAGTTTGATACAAGATATGTTTTTAAGTTCTGCATTAAAAATACAATATGTTGATAGTTTTGTCTTTAAAATATTGAGAGAAAAACTGAAGTTTAAGATTGTTTAACAAACAATCCCCACTTTTCAGAAGGTACCCCCCTCCCTCCAATTCCCCGACGATTTTGTGATTAGGAATGAAACTATTAGATTATTTCATAATTTTTCAAAAATTTATACCTGTGCATATGTTATGTTGTTAACCATGCTATTTGTCATTAGAAATTCCAAAAAAAAAAATTCACGAATGATTCTAAAATTGCTTGTATTATTGCTCTTAGATATGAAAGAATTGAAACTGATATGGTATGCAATACTATAATAAAGAATTATATTTTAGAAAAAATCACGGAAAAAGGATTCCGAAACTCTCGGAAACGTTTTTGAAAATTGTTTGGAAAATTCCGAAATACTCGGAAACGTTTTCGAAACTTTCATGAACCACAGCTGCACAGAATACTCAGAAACTTTTCTGGAAATTACGGAAAGAGGATTCCGAAATACTCAGAAACGTTTCTGAAAATTACAGAAAGAGGATTCCGAAATACTCAGACACGTTTCTGGACATTACAGAAAGAGGATTCCGAAATACTCAGAAACGTTTCTGAAAATTATAGAATGAGGATTCCGAAATACTCAGACACGTTTCTGGACATTACAGAAAGAGGATTCCGAAATACTCAGAAACGTTTTTGAAACTTTCATGAACCACAGCTGCACGATATACTCAGAAACGTTTCCGGATTTTTTTTACAGTGTACTGCATGCATACTAGTTTAATGTAGGACAGTCAGGAGGAATGAGTCAGTGGCAAAAATGGAACAGCTGCATTTACATGCCAAAATAAAAAGTAATATTATTTCGTGTCATTGTTTTAAAAGTGATCATTTTTTAAAAAACTATGTTATTAATATACAATGTACATATGGGGAGAAGACGAGGGGCATTCACCACGCAGACTGTGCCATTGACATTTTCAGGGGGTTGCTTTTTTAAGGGGGGGCGCTTTATAGCATTTTATGGGTGCACCATCACTCTTATGGTGGGGGGGGGGGGGAATCTCGTATATATGAAATGGAATAATCATGTAATAGAGTTCAATGTTTTAATAAATAAAATATATAATGCATTTTGCGCACACTGTAAAAATAAAATCAGTAACCTATTTTGAATAAGTATTTATATTTGTGATGAGCTGGAAAAGGGCAAGAACAGAAGAATCAACCCGAATGGTTCCAGCAGGGGGACTTGGTGTCATATTTAAATTCATCAATTTCTCTGTTGGTACTTTTCGGTTCACTTTGTTCGTCAGAGAAATTGACTTGAGGTGAACGAATTCCGGAACGCGAAGGATAGGTAAGTCCTGTCAAATTTTATCCGTAGATAAAAGCTATCAAGTTTGATACAAGATATGTTTTTAAGTTCTGCATTAAAAATACAATATGTTGATAGTTTTGTCTTTAAAATATTGAGAGAAAAACTGAAGTTTAAGATTGTTTAACAAACAATCCCCACTTTTCAGAAGGTACCCCCTCCCTCCAATTCCCCGACGATTTTGTGATTAGGAATGAAACTATTAGATTATTTCATAATTTTTCAAAAATTTATAACTGTGCATATGTTATGCTGTTAACCATGCTATTTGTCATCAGAAATTCCAAAAACAAAAAAAAAAAAATCCACGAATGATTCTAAAATTGCTTGCATTATTGCTCTTAGATATGAAAGAATTGAAACTGATATGGTATGCAATACTATAATAAAGAATTATATTTTAGAAAAAATCACGGAAAAAGGATTCCGAAACTCTCGGAAACGTTTTTGAAAATTGTTTGGAGAATTCCGAAATACTCGGAAACGTTTTCGAAACTTTCATGAACCACAGCTGCACAGAATACTCAGAAACTTTTCTGGAAATTACGGAAAGAGGATTCCGAAATACTCAGAAACGTTTCTGAAAATTACAGAAAGAGTATTCCGAAATACTCAGACACGTTTCTGGACATTACAGAAAGAGGATTCCGAAATACTCAGAAACGTTTCTGAAAATTACAGAAAGAGGATTCCGAAATACTCAGACACGTTTCTGGACATTACAGAAAGAGGATTCCGAAATACTCAGAAACGTTTTTGAAACTTTCATGAACCACAGCTGCACGATATACTCAGAAACGTTTCCGGATTTTTTTTACAGTGTATAATGCAAAATGTATTCTACTCATTATATCAGATGCTGTTTTGTGGTATAAACTAACATTTTACACATAATGTATGATATTTAAATTCACTTATTTGAAAATATTAATCTGCGTTAATATGAATAAAATTTTGCTTCTAAGTTTTCATGGCCTTATTGTGGTCATTCCTTTTCAACAAGCTCTAATTTCCGCATGATTAATTATACGAAACATTAGCGAGTCCGGCATTTCCCACACTGTCAGTGTTTAATTAGTGTTGAATTCATTGTCATCATCACTATCATTTTTATGTTTCCTTCTTCAGTTTTTAGAACAAATAATTTTGTGGCACTTTTGGACAGGGTGATTTAACTGGAGTTAAATCAACATGCAGATTTGTAAGCTTGGACAAGTGTTGCAAAACAACTATCTATTTCATTGGATATTCTAAGTTTAAGCAATTTCTGATCATCTTCTGACAAATCAGAAACTTCCTTAGTCACTTGTTAGTAATCTTTTATATGACACTAGCTGTACCCGACGCGCATTACTACGCCAACAAAAAAATACATCATTATACTGATTTTCATGACAATCATTTGAACGGGGCAGAAGTTGCTACTCTGCAGTACCACCTGGTGGCGAGTGGCTTCAATGAGCATATTATGCACCTTCTCCGTGGAAAAATACATATATATAGCAATTTTCATAATAATCGGTCCAGGTATCAAGTGAAGCCGTGACTATACTCAAATATCGTACTCACGCAGTTTGCAAGATCAATCAATCGCTAAAAATATCAAATAGAAAAAGTTTTAAATCCCCCCGTTGCATGAAAAGCCATAAAACAATAAAGAAAGAATTTATTTGTTCAAACTCAAGAAAAATGGCAACAGCTAACTTCTTATCAATGAGATCTTTCACGCGAATCAATTTCTGCAGCCGATAATTTTATTCGTATTTATGCAATGGATTGTGACTTAAATTGGAATAAAAAAGGAACTATCGATCGGATTTTTTTCGAACTGGTCTATAAACATTCCCAGTACCAAAAATAACAAACGGTGAAAATTTCAGCCAAATCTGCCGGGTAGTTTTTGAGTTCATGGATGACATACAGACAAACATTCATTTATATATATATATATAGATTGCTCATCATTGAGAACAACCAAATAACAGTTCATATTGGACAATCGCTATGTAAAACATAACTAAACTGAAATTAACACATACATTAATCTTTTACAAAAATATCTAATGAGTTTTCTTAGTAAAAAGCAAAATAAGTGTATAAGGAGCAAGTTATAACATGCTAATGCACTCAATCATTACTAGTAAGATGTGCATCATTTAAAGCTACAGTTTATAACATGATATAATCATTCACTGGCTAATTAAAAATAAATAAAACCGGATTGCGATAAATGTATGATCTGAGTCTGGAGAAGTAAGTTTCGTAGCACTTTCCTGTTCTTTATTTGTTATGCTCTCAAAGTGTTTATTTGTTATTTTTTCATAAATTGTAACTGTCATTGTTGCACATTCACAAACATGTTCTCAAATTCATTTATGAATCTAAGAACACGTTTTTCGTTCTGCCCTGTTTTGATAGCAATGAGTTAGAAATCTATAATGTTTTAACTTGCTCATTCCATATATTATTTTGCTTCCTATTAAGAGAACTCAGTTCATGTAGTCTACCTCCTTTACTAAAAATTAAGGTTTTGTACATTAATGAGAAATATTTTACCTTTGTGTTGCATCGTGATCTTCAATATCAATTCTAGTGCTATAGGCAAGATTATCAAAGACTATGTTTAAGGAAATGATACCCTCTATAACAAAAAAATCGACGCACCAAGAAGCAATCATCCGATTGCTTTGAAATTTCGTATGTATGAGTTTCTTGACCAGATATGCAAATAATTAAAATTTGGTATCCAATGAATGAATAGTTTGATCTACAGCGCATCGGAACTGCGCATCCAGCAGATGTATATAAGCAGCAGTTCTTCAACGGTTGTTAAAAGTTTCCGTTTGGTTGCGATTCATCTTACCTTTCAACAACTTAAAAAACGCCTCGCCGCAGGACTCGTGCTCATTACGAGCAACTGTCAGAGTTTGAGAGAGGTCGTACCATTGGGTTGAAAGAGGCCGATTGATCTGATCGGAGAATCGCTCGTCATTTGAGTCAAAGTGATGCGGCGTTTCGAAGATGCTGGCAAAAATGGGTGGAAAATGTCCGAGTTCAGCGTCAGGATGATAGCGGTCGACCTAGGGTCACAACAGACCGTAAGGACAGAATTTCGATTTCGATTCCGAGTCACAACTGACTACAACTGTATTTATGTCGAGGACTGCATACTAAGTGCCTTGCCTATATGTAATGGAGGCAAAGCGCTACGTACGCAGCCCTCATCATTTTATGATATGGGTATTAAACCCACGAAGAAGAAGAAGTGCCTTGCCTCCGTTATTTTTTATACCGATATATGGCAGCACCATCACCAGATCGAACAGTTAATGAGAATTTAGAACTAGACCAGGAGCTAATAGCTACCTGGTGCTAGCACCCCCAGAGGTATAGTTTCACTTGGAGGACATTGAGATCACGAGCATATTTAACGTCGCCCAGTCCCCTTTAATGACGACGGTGGATCTTCGACCATCGAGGTTCGAACTCAGGACCCTCCGGCCTCGAATCCGACACTCTAACCGATCGAGCTACCACGGCCCGTAAGGACAGAATGATTTTCCGATCAGCTCTCACAGCTGCTTCTTCATCTCTATCTACCATTAGACGTTCAACGCCAACACCAGTGTCCATTATGACCATTTACAGACGGTTCAGACAGCGAAATCTACACTCGCGCCGACCGTTACGCCACCTGACACTGACGCCTGTACATTTCTGAGCCAGATTGCAGTGGTGTATGGCTCGATCAGGTTGGCATGAAGCCGACTATGGACGTATAGCCTTTAGTTGTGCCCTGACGATAATCGAAGACGTGTTTGGAGACATCCAGGGCAGACGGGGAATCCTGCTTTCTCTATTGTACGCCACACCGGCCCTCAACAAGGCATTATGGTTGGGGGTACCATTTCCTTTAATAGCCGGACCCCTTTGGTCGTAATTAGAGGATGACTTACTGCACAGCTGTACGTCGACGACATCCTACGACCTGTTTTGCTACCGTTCCTTTTGCAGTACCCTCGGCTGGTTTTTCAGCAGGACAATGCCAGACCACATACGGCACGTGTTGTATGAACTGTCTGTAAGCTTGTAAAACACTTCCTTAGCCCGTCAGATCGCCTGATCTCTCTCCCATCGAGCACATCTATGACATCATGGAAAGACGATTGTATCTGGCACGGAATGTTGATGACCTCGTTCAACAATTGAGCGAATTTGAGCGGAAATACCGCTTTATTGGTCTATGCCATGCCGTGTTTCAGCTTGTATCCAGGCTAGAGCCGGGTCAACACCATATTGAACTTGTAACTGTAAAAACTATTCAATTGTTCTGAGATTTTAATCATTTACTATTCTGTACATTGTCTTCCTATCCACCAAGTTTCGTCTCAATCGGACAACTCCTTCTTGGTGCGTCGATTTTTTTGTTATGCAGTGTAAGTATACACTGTTCATTAAAAGTAAACAATATGAAGCATAAATATTTGTTTCATTCTTCTAAAAAATTTAGACTTACAAGCTTACACATGTTTTATGCACTATCTTGCTATCAGAACACAGGCGTTTGTTTGAAAATTTGTTCTCATGTACGTAGCAGTTGATACTTGTAAACTATATTGTGAGATATTTGAATTATTTGTTTTTGTGAGGGGAAAATAAATTTAAATATCATACATTATGTGTAAAAAGGTTAGTTTATACCACAAAACAGCATCTGATATAATAAGTCAAATAAATTTTGCATTATATGGTGATTTATTGGCGTGAAAATAAATGTGATTTTTAAGACAACTTCGAGGCTCTATATTTCTAAAACTGTTAAGGAATCAAATATAAAATTTTTGCCACATATTTACTGCTATATGAAGGTTATACAGTTGAATTTTCATAGATTTTCGTTCAGTCCCTTTTCGGATATTGAATCTTAAATTTAGCATATTTTCTTTAAGATGGCAAGTTTGACTAACTATATAAAAAAATGCACTTGCTTCATATTTTCCATACTGCTTCTGAGAATAGTTCGATAAGATGTCTATTCAAGGGAGAAAAAGTAAGAGTGGGTCTTACTTCCTTCTGCTAATATTTTTGTGCTAAAAATGTTAAATTTCACACGGAAAATCTTATTTTTAAGCCAATGTTACACAGATATGTTAAAATTTATCAGAAAATAACTATTATAGAAATTTAGACCATTTTCTGCTCTATCTAAAGGTTTTTAAATGATTTTGATACATTCATACATAAAAAAGTTCTAAGAGTTTTTGTAAAGTGCTATTTTCATGAAAAATCGACTCCGCAGCTATTGAAAAGTGGTCAGCCAAAAAAAATTCTGAAGGTTTAACAATTTTAAAACTACTGTTTCAAACTCCAAATATAACAGTTAAATAATATGCAAAAAATTTTAAAAATCAAAAATAGTGAGCATTATTGTTTTTTTTTCCTGTATGATTTCACATGGATTGACCCATTTTCCTTTCTGTATTGCAATAACAATATCCATCAAATACTTATGCTCGCTTTTTAAGTCAATTTCCAAAACTTCAATTTCTTCCGACCAAGTTCTTTCTAAGTTAATAATATTTAATTTTAGAAAAACAGTTGATGCTTTACCCATAAATCAGTAAATGTTCTTCTTTTACACTCCGGCTGTGGAATGGGTTTTTAAACTGGTTAGTGAGTCGGTAGGTAGAGTGTTTTTTGGGATGAAACAAGATATGGATCAATGTGAAAACCTTTATGCTCGCAATTCTTAATGCGAAATTCGAGTCACAAGTCCAACTTCAAACCTTGATCGAAACTTAGAAACTTGTTTAACCAAATAGTTATTATTATTGTAAGTATCTTTACAAATGTATGAGCCCTGACAATAGCCATTCTTCGTGGGGAACTGCAGGTGGAATACCAAGTGCAACCACCAAATTGGGGTGGGTTCGGGGTTGTTAATGCAGCTTTATTTAATTGCAGTTCCAGCAAAGAGTTGTATATTGCACATTTACTGTAAAAAATATATACAACTGGGTTTGGAAAGAAGAAATACTGCAATATACAAAATAAGCTAAAAACGACGATTTGTGGTTGATTTCACGTAATTTGAGGCATATGCGCGAGCTAAAAACTGTAAAGGAATGCAAATATTTTCAAAGATATATTAAAAGACTACTAAAAGGAAGTATTTAATCGGGATTAGAACAAAAATATTGAACATTTGGATTTTTATAAAAATATTTAAAAATTGTCCATTTTTAACTTTTTTTCAAACTTTGCTGTCAATGCGCGATCTGAAGGCATAAATATTGATTTTTTTTAAATTATTTTTCCCATGTTTAGGGTGGCAATACACAACTTTTTTTTGCTATTAGAAGTTGGCTTACCAAAAATTTCCTTTTTTTCGCCCCACCATAGTGAATATTATGTAAATGGGGGAAAAAAAGCTAGAAAAATTTCTCCGGAAATATTCGAAAATAGTATACTAAAAATACAATTTTACGTAATATTTGATGACATTAATGGGAAGCGAGGGCTCACCCAATAAAATTTAAAAAAATTAAAAGCCCCGAAATTAGAGGCCTAAAAACAGTTTTAGGCTTTCTTTGTAAAATTATTGCAGTATTTAAAATATCCGAAAATTTCGTTTTATCCAGTGTTCTGACCGCATGGGAAGGGGGGGGGGGGTATAGCCTCGTTAGCTTGAAAACGAAATAAAATATATGACTGTGTGAATATGAAGCTGATAACTTCAAATTAAAAATCCTTGTTATCATCAGGAGGAAGCTATTTCCTCCAAGCCTTCCCATGTTATTGCAAATCACATTGTAATCTGTTGTACATTTTGACCGAATGGGAGAAGAAGCTACAGTTCATATAGCACCTCCACCCCCCCAACTCACCATTAATACACCACAGTGTATATATTCATTTAAACATAATGCGTATTTAAATTCGGAAAAGTATTGAAGTATTTGAAATCTTTGAAATTTCAGTCTTGTTAGAGTTATTTCTGATCTCATGAAGGGGGGGGGGGGGGGGCTATAGCCCCCTTAACCTGGGGGCGAATTTAAATATATATGGCTGGTTCAGTTTGAAAGTTATAACTTTCAGATTAAAAAAAAAAAAAAAAGATTGCAGAACGAAACTATTTCATCCAAGCCTTTCCATTCCATTGCAGATCACATTTTAATCTGTTTTAAGTTTTGACCAAATGGGAGAATGGGAGGGGCTTCAGTCTCCTAGCCCCCTCCCTTTCTTTTAATATGCCACTATGTATGGTAGTTATAGTTATCTATAATGCATATTTAAATTCGCAAATGTATTGCAGTATAAAAAGTCTTTGAAATTTCGATTTTATCTTGTGCAAGTTCGGACCTCAAGGGGGGGGGGGGGGGGCTATAACCCCTTTATCCCCCCTTGGATGTGCCACTGCACGTAACAGTGGCCATCTTTCTTAGGTGTCGTTGGTGTAAACATGGACCCCTATTTAAATAGTGCCCATAACTATACCACCTTTAAAAAAAAAACAGCAAAAGTTATTTCTTAACCAATTCATCTTGCATCTTTGGTGATGGAAAGTTCTCTGAAGACACTCGAGGAGAGGTGTGGGTGAAATGTGTTATGTGCCAAATGTGGACACACTTGGATTGTGCCGCGAGCTGAAAAAGTTATGTTTGCGATTTCTGTAAATACTTTTCCCCATGTAATAAATAAATGCTTTACCATTTTGTATAGTTTTATCCTGTTTTTAAACTCTTTTTGGTGACTTTTTTTGAAGAGTGCCCACATTTACATCCTTTTTTTTCTGGTGCTTTTTCAAAAGCTTTTTGTAAATCGCCGTTTTTGAAATGAAATCATTGCTATTAATCATTGTTTCGCCTTCTCGCATTCAGGATTCTTGCTATAGTTGTTAATGAAAGACACAAATCTAGAATTTTTTGAATTGAAAGTAACTTCAAATCAAAAAACACACACACAAAAGAGGCTGGCTGTATTTACACCTTTTCCTATTTTTATATATGATAAATCCTTTCATTATATATATATATATATATATATATATATATATATATATATATATATATATATATATATATATATATATATATATATATATATATATATATATATATATATATACAGTCGGACCTCCATATATCGAAGTAGCAAATTGCCGAGAAAAAATTCGATATATAGAAATTTCGATATATGGAAACGATCTTATTTTATCATAAAAGTATACTAAAACATTAAAATAAAAGCTAATTTTCTTGTATGAAACCCAATTTATAATTTATACGAATATCGGATTAAATGAAAGTTAATAATTAAAAAATTAACAGAAATTACATTTTTACACCAACCATACATCTTCATATTCTTTGACAATTCAACTTGATCGCAACATTAAGGGATTTTCGTCAAGGACGGATACAAGGGAGGGGCGATGGGGGCGATCGCCCCTCCCTTGAGGGACACTGCACTGGAAATTTTTCAGAATTGAAGTCCTAAGATGCAAGTGTAGGTCCATTTTAACAGCATTAAGG